>NC_089227.1:97661089-97961089 GCF_963924675.1 Phocoena phocoena
CGCTGGGTGAAAGCCTTACATAAAGGCGTTCTGCCCTTAACCATGTCCACAGTTTGCTTCTTTTGAAGTAAGTCCTGGCTACACAGCTGCTTTTGCCACCACAGGCACGGCTGTGCCCACCAGTGTGGAGCCTTCTCTCTCCACGCCTGCACCCTGCTCACGCCAGGAAAGCTCTTAGTTCTCCTCTGTAACACTCTGAATCAGATGTTTACACTCTAAGAATTATCTTGCCTTGTTTTTTCTTGGGAATAAACAGAAAAAGAAAGATTCATTTGGGAATGTTTCCTCAAGAAAAGTTATTTTAGCTGCTTTACCTTATTTCTCTATCTCCCAACTTGAATTCCTTTTGATAACACTTCATTAATTTTAATAATCAAAAGAATTCTGAAGAAAATAATTCAATTTATTATTGACTGCTTACCTGGGCATTGGCTTTCTGGTTTCTCATACAGGCCAGGGCCCATGATCATGAGAGAGTAGAAAGATTTTTCAACTTAAAAATTTCTTTAGGTTTGGTATTTTGATCATTTGTTTTAATTTAAAAGGAGAAGGAGCTGTGGGCTGAAGAGGAGGGGTAAGAAAGATCCAGTCTTGTTGGAAGGGGAGTTCTAAGGAACACATTGGGGGTGGCAGCTCTCAAGAAAGTGCCAGATTAGGTGGAGGTGACCAGAGAGATGGGGGGCATTGGGAACTGGCCAGAGTCTGATAGGAATGGAATTAATAAAGTTTAATAAAAGGGCACATCCCTTCCCAGTTACAAATCTAGGCTCACCAGTATATAGCTTTTTACTCCTCATTGAAATAGAGCATGAATTTTAAATAGTTATTAGATTGATATGTAAATATGTTACTGACCAGGGTTTTTGGACTCCTTAATCAATAGAAATTGATCAGAGACCAGACAAGAAATTCAGACTAGGCTTTACTGGGGCCCCTGCTGCAGCAGGGGTGAGCAAGAACAAAAACGGGTTCCCTTGCTCACTCCCGAGGTGGGGCGAGCTGGTTCCTCATATGGGGTTAGGGGAGGGGTGTGTCCAGGGGTCGGGCTGGAGGCGTGGCTTAGGTGGTCTGCCCACCCCTTAGGTGGTGGTGAGTGCCGGGCAGGGGGGTGGGGGGCATGGGTGGTGCCCTGCTTTTGCTCCCGACCCCCTGCCTTTGCTCCTGGCTCTGCACAAGTGGCAGTTGGGTTTTATTTTGATCTTTTCTGTATTTTGTTGTTGATAGTTTGCCCCAGTTGCACAGGCACACAATTATTTTTAGTTCCTTATAGTGTCTTTGTGTTTTGTTGCTTGAGAAGACCTTTGTCCAGGTGCAAGTACTGCAGCAAAGTGTCCCAGGTCCCAGGTCCTAGCCTGTCTCAAATATATGTCTGTGTAAAGTAGTTCTCATTGAAGCAGTTAGAGACTCGTCACCAGTGCTGGTGCTCCCTGGCTGTTTAAGGGAAAATGCCACCAGCTGTGAGTGCCTAAAGCTTTCCTTAGTGATCAAAACACACCACAACCTGGTCATGAAAGGCCTCCCAGATAGCTGCTCAGGAATACCTGGGGTGACCCGTCTGTCACCAGAATATGTGCAGGACCTTGCAGCACTCTGTTTATGGTCCAGTCTTCCTTCCTCTGAAGGGCCAACTGGCCTGTTGTTGCACCTACTGAAGATCTGTTGTTTGGAGATTTGTTTTCTAGCTCCTTTTTGTTGCTTTCCACAAGAAATGGAGTGATAAATGTTTTATCAAATGATATGGTACATTAGATGATGTCTTCTCAGTGGTCTGAAAAGTGAATCTTAAACAAGCTTCTTTGTATTAGGTTTCCAGGGCTGCTGCAACAAACTACAAACTGGGTGGCTTAACAGAAATTTATTCCCTCACAGTTCTGGAGGCTAGAAGTCTGAAACCAAGGTTCAGCAGGGCCCAAGGTTCACTAGGGCCCTGATCCCTCTAAAGTCTCCAAAGAAGAGTATTTTCTGGATTCTCCTACCTTCTGATGGTTGCAAGCAATCCTTGGTTTTCCTTGGCTTGTGGATACATTGCTCCAATTTCTGCCTCCATCTTCAAAATGAATTCTTCCCTCTGTTTCTCTGTGTCCAAATTTCCCTCTCCTTTTAAGGACACCAGTCATCAGATTTAGGGATCCATTAAGTGATCAGATTATCACCTCATTTAACTTGATTACATCTGCAAGGACCCTATTTCCAAATAAGGCCACATTTACAGATTCTAGGGGTTGGGACTTCAACATATATTTTTGGAAGGTGCAAGTTGGCCCATAATATATAAGTGATTTGCTTCATAGCTCCCTTTAATTAAAGTTATCCTACTTCTTAAGGGAGATTCATATTTCTGGATTAATATTATCCATTTTCAAAGATGAATTTTATAGGAGTTGAAAGTAAAACAAATTTTAGCCAATGTGGATAACTAAAAGGTAGAGACATTCAAACAAACAGCAACAGAAAAAATTAAACTGCTATGCACACTGGATAAAAACAGCACTGCTGGCCAAATTTCTGAACATTACTTTCTGACCTCTAAATAGGACTGAGTATAGAATTTTAAGGAAATCAATAAAAAATATTTTTGAGAAAATTCCATGACCACACTAGGTTATGGTGAGAAATCATCTCTGATAAATGTTAGAAAGCTTTGTGTAAACAAAACAATACAAAAGTGCAAATGATAAGTAAAGGAATCATTGTTTTGAAAATGTATCCCTAACTAACTAACAATTAGAGTGAGAAAAAAGCATACAGCTTAGACTTTGTATCAGTCAGGATTCATACACACACACACACACACACACACACGCACACACACAAACACACACACGGTTATGGAGCCCAGAAGTCCCACAATCTGCTGCTGTCTGCAAGCTAGAGAACCAGGAAGACAGTGGTGCAATTCAGTTAGAGTCCAAAGGCCTGAGACCCAGAGGAGCCAGTGGTTTAACTCCTAGTCTCAAAGGCTCCTCTTGTAAGTCCCAAAGTCCAAAGGCTGAAAATCTGGGAGCTCCAGTGTCCAAGGGCAGGAGAAGATAGACATCCCAGATCAAAAAGAGAGATGGAATTTGCCCTTTCTCTGCCTTTTTGTTCTGTTGGGTCCTCGACAGATTGGATGATGCCCACCCACTTTGATGAGAGCCATCTTCTTTACTTAGTCTACGGATTCCAGTGCCAGTCTCTTTTGGAGACACCCTCACAGACCCACCCAGAAATAATGTTTTACCAGTTATCTGAGCATCCTTTAGCCTGCTCAAGTTGACACATAAAGTTAACTATCACAGCCTTGGAGTTAGCAAACGCTAGGGGCAGGATCATACATAAAGACAAGGCGGGGAAGTCTATCCGCATTGCTTAGCTGACCTGGAAATTTTCAGAAACAGAGGAATTTTGAATTTGACCTTGATTTGTAGTGTGGTGGGACCTATCACTACCAAAGAAATGAAAATAGTAAAGACTTTGGCTGTAGATAATAATAATGCTGGAAATAAAACAATCACACACATACAAAAGAGTGCCATGAAAAGAAGATGAAATCCTGGAGTTGTTCTTTTTCTTCAGTAGAGTTTAAATGGCATTTCTGAGATCACACGTGTTTAAGAATAAATCGTCGTCCTGACGGCATGGTGTACTGGCCTTGGAATTTTGCGTAATGTGCCTCTGCCGAGCAGTGGAACGTAGGCTCAGAGTCATAAAGACACAATGAAGTGTTCCCAGAGAGTTGTTCATATTAAAACAACCAGAAAAGTTTAGGAGAACATACTTGACACCCATGGCTATGTGTCCAGTCCCTTACTGACGGTAAGATCATTCCTACATTTAACATATAAATGCTGGGTACATGTGCTGTTTTGCACATTAAGTGTTCTCACAAGAAATGCCTTCAAAGAAAACAAATGTGATATTACTTTGGGAATTGAAATCCTTCAGCTCTGTTATTAGATCAATGTTCAATTTTCTCTTAACAGGTTGAAATAATAGTAAATCTTTTAATCTTTTTGTGGCCTATTCCTCTAAATGCTTGGTTATCTTTAGGACTTTCTTTTCAAACATGCATTTATCTTTCTATTACAGAACTGAGATCTGCATTTATTCATTTATATCCAAAGAGACTATGGAGCCCTTCATATAACTCAGGGGTTATGCTTGGTGCTGGTGATACACCGTGACCAAACAGGAAACAGAATCTCTACCCTCATAGAATTTACAGTTTTTGCTCTTATCCCCCCATATGTCTCACCTTTATAAAGTTATCATTTTACATTGTTTGTATGATTCTCTTATTAATGTATACCTACTCTAAGCTCCATCTGGGGAAACATCTGTTTTGCTCTTAAGACCTTTCACCTGGTTGGATGAGGGCTACATTGTCAAGGCTTATCTCTTTTACTTAAAGTCAGTTGAATGTGGATGTTCACCACATCCGCAAAACACCTTCACAGCAGCACCTAGATGAGTGTTGGATTGAATAACTGTGTATTAGAGCCTATCCAAGTTGACACGTAAAACTCACCATCACAGAGTACTTTTATATATCCTGGATTCTGGATTCGAAACATCAAATAGAAATATAATCAGATTGTCTGGTTTAATGTACAGATAAAGGAATACCAGAAACTGCTTTTACAGTTTTCTAATTATGATATCCAAGTCTTCTACAGGCATGTTCTTCTATTTTGTTTAATTTTATGTTTCTTATGTTACCTCTCTTATTCCCTCTCTCTCTTTTCATTGCTTTTACTAAGATAAAATTTACATATGCTAAAATCTACCTATTTCAAATGTATATTTCAAGTGTATAAATCAGTGAGTTTAGTGAATTTATACAGTGGTGTAGCCATCACCACAGTCCAGCTTTTAGATCATTTCCCCAGTCCCCCAAATTTCCCTTCTGACCCCTGCAGTCAATTCTCATTCCTGCCCTGTCCCAGGCAACCACTGGTCTGGTTTCTATTGTCCCTATAATGTTTTCTTTTTTCCCTAGACCCTTATTTTTTTTGTTCTGTTTTTTGACTCTTCTCTGGTTTACTCTCCTCCTTAGAGACTTTTCCCAAGTCTCACCTCCTCCAGGAGGATGACCAGGCCCTCTCCTTCCTGCTCTAGCACGTCCTGACCCCCGCCCCACCTTCAGCATCCCTGGTCCCTGTTGTCCCACTCTACTTTCTTCCCTCCCCTACCACAGCACTTAATCACTTTCTAACATTCTGCATCCTTCATTATGTGCTATACTGACTGTTTATTATTGGAATCTCCACTAGAATGTAAGCACTAATACGACAAGGGTATTAGTTGTTTACATTATCTGCTATATTAAGTGTTGGGGAAAAATGCCTGATGCATAATAGTTCTACATTTAGTCATTGACTAAATTAATCAACAGTCCCTGTGGTTACATTTAATGGTTACATGCAAAAGGGGCTAGAGGACTTCTCATCCCCACGTAGATGGCCAGCTTCTGCCATACTCTTCTCCCCCTAGAGAACTTTAGGTAAGGGATACTGACTGTGCTGGCAGAGAACAGCCGCTGGTATTCCATTATCACATTTGGCAGGAATAACTTTTCAGGGTCTTGACAATAACATGATTTTGTGTTAGATCAGATGCACTTTTATCTAGGTGTACATACTATCTGTATGACTAATGAGGAGTAGGGCCAGGATTCAAGTCATTTTATTTACTAAATATTTACTAAAACCTGGCATTATTATTCATGCTAGAGCATTGAACAAGTCAGAAAAAAATATTTGCTGTCATTCCAGTTGAGATAACAAATTGGTGAAATGAGTATTTTTGGAGAAAATAAATCAGAGAAGGGGATAGGAAGGTCTGGGGGAAGGGGGATGTTGAAGATTACCATTTAAAACAATTTGACAGATGAAGCCTCAATGAGAAGATGGCACTTGAACATAGAGCTCAAGGATTGAGCAAAAAACTCAAGGATGTGAGCAAACACATTAAGAAGAGTTATGGAGAAGAGCATCTCTGGTAGAGAGAAAAGGAAGTATAAATAGTACACAGGTATGAGCACATGGAGGCCTTGAGGACAGGAGGCCACACAGCTTCAGGAATGCGAGGCTTCAGAGGCTGAATTGTGAAGGGTCTTTTACTCTGAGTGAGGTGGGTGGTCATTTGAAGATTGAACCAGGTGAATGGCAAAATTTAATTTACATTTTAAAACGATCTCTAAGGGTGCTGTTTTGAGAAAAGACTATGGTCAGATGAGGGAGCAGTATAGTTAAAATAGTGGAGACTATTGTAATAACCCAGATAAAGGAAGATAGACTAGTGGAGGAGTGGGAAATGGTCAATTCCGAATACATTTTTGGAAGTCAAGCCTACAGGACTTGCTGACAGGTGGGATATGGGCCCTGATACACAAAAAGGAGTCAAGATGACAGCAGTCAGCCTGACAAAAAGCCTTGAGCTTACCCTTTCCTCTACTCTACACTTTCTCCTTCTGCATGGACTCCTTTGGGGTCCATCTGGCAGTGTTTCCCTAAAGACTACTTCTGACCTGTGCATCAGGAACTGCTGAAGGTATTGCTATCCATGGAGTAACCTGTCATTCCTCCTCCCAAATTAACAAGACCATGAACCAACCCCCTAACCCCCCAACACACACACACACACACACACACACACACACACACACTTTCACAGTTCCCTGCATCCTCTCTCTCCTTGATGGGTTCTGAATTAGTTCTCAAATCTTTCAAGTCTTGCCCAGATGCTCTTTTTGCTGCATCACACATGGGGTATAACAAGGGTCAAGAGTCTACTGATTTAAAACCAGCTCTGGTAAACTAAACTTCCAATCAGTTGCTGAATTGGGGACTGCAGTGCCACTCAGAAATAGGCAAGTGGAGAACTTCGACTCAGAGCTAAACAACTGCTATAAAATAAATGGTCTTTAAAAATATTAGTCTAGTGGATATACTTCCAACTTGAAAGCATGGACTAGTCATCATCTTTTCCTTTTGGTCTTTCTTCCACCCATGGAACTATACTGAGGTTAGAAGGAATCAGGGGATCAATTATTTATTGCCTTTTAAAAACTAAAATGAAAGTTCACCATCATCTACATTTATATAGCATTGAACATCACTTATTAATATTGAAATACGTGGATTCCCATTTTACTTTTATGTAATATACCTCCCTTTAAAATACTATGGCAAAACTATCAAACTCTTAGAAGAAAACATAGGAAGAACACTCTATGACATAAATCACAGCAAGATCCTTTCTGACCCACCTCCTAGAGTAATGGAAATAAAAACAAAAATAAACAAATGGGACCTAATGAAACTTCAAAGCTTTTGCACAGCAAAGGAAACCATAACCAAGACCAAAAGACAACCCTCAGAATGGGAGAAAACATTTGCAAATGAAGCAACTGACAAAGGATTAATCTCCAAAATTTACAAGCAGCTCATGCAGCTCAATAACAAAAAAACAAACAACCCCATCCAAAAATGGGCAGAAGACCTAAATAGACATTTCTCCAAAGAAGATATACAGAATGCCAACAAACACATGAAAGAATGCTCAACATCATTAATCATTAGAGAAATGCAAATCAAAACTACAATGAGATATCATCTCACACCAGTCAGAATGGCCATCATCAAAAAATCAAGAAACAATAAATGCTGGAGAGGGTGTGGAGAAAAGGGGACACTCTTGCACTGCTGGTGGGAATGTGAATTGGTTCAGCCACTGTGGAGAACAGTATGGAGGTTCCTTAAAAAACTACAAATAGAATTACCATATGACCCAGCAATCCCACTACTTGGCATATACCCTGAGAAAACCAAAATTCAAAGAGAGTCATGTACCAAAATGTTCATTGCAGCTCTATTTACAATAGCCAGGACATGGAAACAACCTAAGCGCCCATCATCGGATGAATGGATAAAGAAGATGTGGCACATATACACAATGGAATATTACTCAGCCTTAAAAAGAAATGAAATTGAGCTATTTGTAATGAGATGGATAGACCTAGAATCTGTCATACAGAGTGAAGTAAGTCAGAAAGAAAAAGACAAATACCGTATGCTAACACATATATATGGAATTTAAGGGAAAAAAATGTCATGAAGAACCTAGGGGTAAGATAGGAATAAAGACGCAGACCTACTGGAGAACGGACTTAAGGATATGGGGAGGGGGAAGGGTGAGTTTTGACAGGGCGAGAGAGAGTCATGGACATATACACACTAACAAACGTAGTAAGGTAGATAGCTGGGGGGAAGCAGCCGCAAGGCACAGGGATATTAGCTCGGTGCTTTGTGACAGCCTGGAAGGGTGGGATGGGGAGAGTGGGAGGGAGGGAGACGCAAGAGGGAAGACATGGGAACATATGTATATGTATAGCTGATTCACTTTGTTGTAGAGCGGAAACTAACACACCATTGTAAAGCAATTATACCCCAATAAAGATGTTTAAAAAAAAAAAAAAATACTATGGCAAGAGTCAAGTTTTCTGACCAACCGACTAACAGTTTATTAAATAGCAAAACAAGAAATGAGGAAACCACATCTTAGAACCTTAGGGATTCCTGTAAGTTGTTAAAAATTATTTTGATTTGGATTGGCTAAATTTATATAATAATTGGAATTAAGTTTTCTTTTATTGTTTCCAAACTCATTCACTGATTTTTATTTATATATTTTTCCTTTGTGCTTTTACTGTTTCACCCTGGTTCATTGTTATATGTGATTGTTTTTCTCTTATTCAGCTTCAGAGACTTAGTCTTTCCTTAACTGTAGTGAATTAACCTAGAAATTTTCTCAATTATTAATTTCTTAAAAAGAATTTGGTTGTTTAAAACAACCACTTGCCATAAAAATATTTTTTTAAGCAAATTCTTTCCCCACTTTAAAAAACACATTTTTAAGCCATTTCTTTCCATTATGAGAACATTAACAAGAAGAGACACATTTCTTTTTCAATCCAATTCCCAAGGAACTTTTGGTTGTTTTACTTTGTTTTCCAACTACATGCATAAAAGAAAAGGGCACAGAGGAGGAAGGGAATGGCACAGAGGAGGAAGGGAATTGCACAGTGAAATTGAATATATTAACCTCTTCAGAAGCTCTTTCTCTGTTGGAGATAGGAAAGTATTCATTACATAGCCGCCAATTCCAAAGACCTTTTTATACCTCCTAGAAGTAAAATTTGATTAGAGCTATGATTTGAGCTAATTATCATTAGAATTATTGTGATATTCTACATGCCTTTGATTTTTTCTGGCTCTTATGACTGGCTTGCACTGGGAATATTCAGATTTAAGAGCGAATTGTAAGTAGTTTTTCAAAGGAAAAAATCATGAAATTATAAAAACTCTTTGACTTGCAGGAATTGTCTTAATTAACCCTGTGGCTATTTATCACTGTTATTTTGTGGTTTTTTTCTCCTTATATTAATTTTGTTATTTTAAAATCACTAGATTAAAATAATGTAATCTTCTGACTGTAGAAATATAGGTAACTATAAATATGTAGATTGAATATGATTTTTTGTATGTACCTTTTAGAAAATATTTTCCATATCTAAAATGCTCTTAAGTTAAAAAAAAATTGGCCAGATTTTAAAACTGTGATGACTTGTATATCTCATGTAAATATGTAATATGTGTGTCAGGTTATTATTTGGAGAACATAAACATTTCTACAGATTACCCTATCCAGTTGATTTTACAGTGCTTTACCAAAAAAAAAAAAATTATACTTTTGTTTTCATGAGTAATGTGTCAGTTCAGGTACTCCAAGAAACAGATGTTAAGGCAGAATTAGACACTGAAAGATTTACTGGGCAAAGTGTCTCTGAAGGATAAAGCGGTAAAAGAGGAGGAGGAAGCCTGACACCTGAGGAAGGAGTGATGGAAGGACGGAGGATTGTGTAGGAAGAGCCCCAGGTTGTGTAGCAAAGGACTGAGACAGTGTCAGCCGCAATCCTCATAAAAATAGCCTGTTAGAGTCCCACGATAGACGGAAATGGGCTGACTCGGGTGATCTTGCCATGTTTAGTAATTAACTGGGGCAGCCTCGGGGAGCATGGCCTCAGCAGGAGGACATCTGTGGACCCCAATTAGACCAACCAACTCTGCTCCTCAAACAGGAAGGGAGATACGACCAGCATCCCTCCTTGGCCACCACAAATTATTGAGTAATGATACAATAAGTGAAAACAAAGGTAGTTTTAGGACATTCTCTCATAAAACCTCTTTATAAACCAGAAAATAAATTTTTTTGTGTTTTCTAATAAGGTTGGTATTTCTGTTTACATTCCCAATTTTCTATGGCCAAACAAATAGGAGAAATGATTTTAAGGGACTTTTTTTCAATTGCTGAAAATTCATTCCCTCAAAAACACTGTAGTCTTGTAATCTGTTTTCTTTAAGACGGTTCTGTGTGCAAGTAACCAAATCGAAATATCTGTTCTTGATGTAGTGGGGTTTTTTTTCAGTAAATTTATTTATTTATATTTGGCTGCATTGGGTCTTCGTTGCTGCGTGTGGGCTTTCCCTAGTTGCAGCGAGTGGGGGCTACTCTTCAGTGCGGTGCTCAGGCTTCTCATTGCAGTGGCTTCTCTTGCTGTGGAGCACGGGCTCTAGGAGTGTGGGCTTCAGTAGTTGTGGCTCGTGGGCTCTAGAGCACAGGCTCAGTAGTAGTGGCGCACGGGCTTATTTGCTCCGCAGCATGTGGGATCTTCCCAGACCAGGGCTCAAACCTGTGTGCCCTGCATTGGCAGGCAGATTCTTAACCACTGCACCACTAGGGAAGTCCCTTGATGTAGTTTTAAGCTTGGTGACTCTGTTCTTTTATTTACTTACCTCTGTGTTCTGCTAATTCTCAATGGAGGCGAGCCACTCTGATCTGTCTCCAATAGAACTTGCTGATCCATCCTTTTCTTCTCCTTCCTCCTTTCAACTTATGCCCCCTTTCAACCTTGTGGCCTTGAGAAAGAATAACCCTTTATGATAATATCCTAAATATTATGGCCATAAGACTGTTTCCCACTTTCTGGTAGATGGCTCTTTTTGTTGTTGTAATTATTTGTTCCTTTCATTTATTTATTTTATTTTATTTATTATCTATAGTAACAGAGTACATACAGAGTTCTGCTGATGATTATATATTTGCATCAGATATGAATTAAATCCTAATATAACAAGTCCTAATCAATAAGATGCCTATTTCTCATAGTTTATTTTTCCCCATCCTTACTCTTACCTGAAGGTGATAAAAGACATCTTGGGCTACAGCTTTACTTCCTTCTAAGGCTACCTCTTGGCAGCTATGGCTTATAATTACTGTACCTTAATTTAGTATACAGTTTTTGTATGTGTTTGGAGGGCTTTCTTGTTTTTTTTTTTTACTTTTTCAAGCTTGTAAATTGAGGATTCTCCATCATTTTAGATTGTCAGCAGAAGCAGAGAGCCTTCCATCTTCCATTTCAAAGTGGTTTTCCTTTTATCTCAGCCTGCTGACTGGCTGGTCCTAGACCGAGTTCATCGCTTTCTTGAAGACTGCTGAACATAGCAAGAAGGAGCCAATGCGCATCAGCGTTTAATTGTTTCCTAACTTTGCTCCTAATAGTAAATGTCTCAGTTGGCATCTGCTTTGCCTTCCAAGGAACAGCAGTTGACAATATGACCAGATATTTTACTACAAATAATAAAGGCTCCAGCTTGCCAAGCCTGTAATATCCCAGGCTTCAGGGCCCAGTGCTTATAGCAGGCAATTCCATGAACTTAGGTTTTGTCACACATAACATCTTATTTTTAAATATATTACCAAATACAGTATTTGTTTGGATTAGGTTCTGCTCTGAGTGACAGAGACTGCAATTAACAGGGTAGAGATTTATTTCTTTCTTCCATAAAAGAAGATAGATAGAAGGTAAACTCTGGAGTCATGGAGTCAGAAAGTCAAGCTTCTTCCATCTTTCAGCTTTACCATTCTCAGCATTTACTATTTGCCTTGTGGTTCCAAGCTGTCAGTTTAAGCTCCAGACGTTAAATATATCCAAATTCCAAGCAGAAGCAAAGAGGAGAGAATGGGAGGGCCTGCCCCCTTCCTTCAAAACCACTCCCTCAAGTCTCGTATTATGTATGAAACACTGCATTGGCTGGAACTTACATGGTCAAACAAGGGAGATTGGATAACTGAGTGCCCAGTTAAATATCTGTATGCAAGAGGGGGAAAATAAATATTGGAGGGTAATTAGCAGTCTCTGTAACAGCTCCTCTTTTAATATTAAACAGTTGATATTATCTTTGAACTTATTATAGTCTGTATACCCAATTTTACTTAATAAACTGGCATCCAATATTATTATTCATTCCTTGGGCAAATTTTGAAAATCTGTGTATGGTTATTTAATCTAAAGATAATAAGTTTGGGAAATACATTTAAGTGGATTCATTTCTTTTCCAAGTTTTTAATTATCCATCATCCTAGCCTGAAGCTTTTTATAGCAGATAGTTTAGAGAAGCAAAATTAGTTTTTTAAAAGCAATAGAATATTCTCTAATCATGTATTTCTATCTCTGCCATTCCCAATCATATTTCTATTCCCCATAAAAAAGCATAATTCAGTAAATTTCTTGCCTTAAATTAAGAGAGAAGAGTTATTTGGCCATTCCTTAAAACACCAGAAGTTACTGAAATTAATGCTGGTTGTTATCTAAGAGCTTTTTTCTTCAGCTTAGAAAGTAAATGATTCTACATTTCTTAGTTTGCAGATGGTGGAAGTACAAGGGAAAAGGAGAAATATGATCCTGATTGTTTAGTCTGGAGAAATAGGAATTAAGAGGCCAGAAAAACTGTCTTTGGATGTAGGAAACTGCTTAGAGCTTAAAGAGAAGTGAGGTGTATCAGGTGGACAACATGAGTTTAAGCTCCAGGAGAGCAGTTTTGCTCATCCCAGTATAGATAGACAGATCTCAGTACTATGTGGAAGGTGCTAATGTGGAAGGTGCTAACTAAACATTTGTTCTACTAATTAATAAGGCTAATTAACCACATCATTAAAAATTACTCTGTTAGACATGTTTATATTACTTTATGCTAGCAGGCAACAGTGAGTGTTTTAAACTTTTTTTTTGCACTTCTTTTGCTATTAAAAAAGTATAAGATACACCATTCCATGCCTTATATTTTTACCTCTTACTGTGGCATTGAAGTATAATCTGTAGGAAGGCATGATTTTTTCCCCAACATCAACTTTAAAGGTTACAGGTGCACTCTGGAACACCTTAGTGTTTCCTTGATAAATATCTCCAGTTTTTCCTTGTAAGAATTTCACTAAATCTTTCTAAGACTTATTTTTATGTTTGAAGATTATATTGTCCCTTGGGAAGGTGCGTTTTCTAATGTATAATTTGTTTTTCAAAGAAAAAAATCTTTTAAGCTAAACAAAGACACATTTCAGCATTGTCCTTGTTTGAAATAACACAAATATCGTAGAGAAAAATGCATCATTAAATTCTGCACATGGCTGTAGATAATATCATGAGAGGGAAAGCATCCTCCAAATTTTTAAAACACCATTTCAGAACGGTTTTGGAGAAATGAAATTAGAGTACTTAAACATAACTAAACGTAGCTTACTCACAGTAGTAAGAAATGTTTACTGTTTTTGAAGGTCATATAGTTTCTGTCAAAGCAGACTGTTGGACCTTGTGTGCTAAGTCTGCACGTTTGCCATCTCTCTTGCTATGCCTGCTTGTTCCCTGGTGGAGTGAAAGAATAAAATGTTTGGTGGGAGGAGAGTGCTAGAATGACAGAGGGTAGCAAATGTTTTCTCAGCTACACAGAACAGGATAACATAGCCCTTACTTGTTATTGCTGTCCAAATATTGATTTGTCATTTTCAACCAGTCAGGTAACAGCTAAGATTCCCTATATATTATAGTGGGAAAAAAATTATGCTAGTTACAGCTTCCAACTATATTAACTGTTGAAGTCACACAATGTATGATTTTTTGGGGTGGGGTAAGATATACATAACATAAAATTTACCATTTTAACCATTTTTAAGTGAATATATAGTTCAGTGATATTAAGCACACTCACCTTTTGTGACATAGCCATCACTACTATCCATCTTTAAAATGTTTTCATCTTCCCCAAACTGAAACTCTGTACCTATTGTACAACAAGTCCCCATTTCTTCCTCCCTCAGCCACTGGTATCCACTATTCCATTTCTGTCTCTATGAATTGGACTATTCTAGGTACTTCATATTAGCAGAATTATATGATTTTTGTCCTTTTGTGTCTGGCTTATTTCACTAAGCATAATGTCTTCAATGTTCATTCATGTTGTAGTATCAGAATTTTATTACTTTTTATGGCTGAGTCATATATTCCAGTGTATGTATTATATGTTAATCCATTTTGCTTCTCCATCCATCAATGGACATTTGGGTTGCTTCCACCTTTTGACTATTGTGAATAATACATGTACAGATGGTATACTAATATCAGCTTGAATTCATGCTTTCACTTCTTTAGGGTATAATCCCAGAAGAGGAACTGCTAGATCCTTTGGTAATTCTATTTTAATTCTTTGAGGAACTTCTACAATGTTTTTCACCATGGCTGCACCATTTTACGACCCCACCCTTAGTGCACAAGGGTTCCAAATTCACCACATCCTCACCAACACTTGTTATTTTCTCTCTTTCTTTCCTTTTTTCTTTATAACAGCCATCTGAAAGGGTGTGAAGTGATTGGTTTTGTTTTGTGGAGAGGTGAAATGTGTTGCGGTAAATGTTGCCTGTCACCTCTCACACCTGCTTTTACACTTAGCCTGCTTCCTGTTCTGCACTGATACCACTGGACTAGAAGTTCTTTGAGTGCAGGGAGGATATGTCTTGTTTACCACTGCTTTTCAACGTCTAATATCATAGGTGCTTGATATATGGTGCATGAATAAAAGAACGGAAGAAAAGATAAATGAATAAACAGATGAGTGCATCTTAGTATCTCAGTAGTAATACCTGTTAATTTTCCTTTTGTTGATCACACAAGCTATGAAAACCTCTAGAAACCCTGAAACCCCAAAGCTGACTTGAAGAACCTTGTTATGTTTTTCTATTTAAAAAATAGAACTCACAACAGTAATATATTCATTGGCTTTTTACTGTGTTCTAGAGACTATTCTGGGCATTTTACTTATCTCATAAATGCTCGTGATAGCCTCATCAGGTGGCTTTGTTATTATGCCCATTTAACAGAAGTAGAAATTAAGCCTCAAGTTACATGATTTGCCCAAGTACCCTCAGCTCTTAAGACTCAGAGTAGGATTTGAATCAAGGCTTGTCTGACTCTAGACACTAAACTCCTAATCAACATAATATGTTGTTCACTACAGTGCCTGAATTTAGTTGGCATTTTCTTAATTAGTTTCCAGGTTAAATTGTAATCAGTGCTTTAAATGCCCTACAGAACATCCTTACATTAAAACTTAATCAAATCAAATAGATCAGATCAGAGTAAAAGTTCTGAAAAATCATACTAGCTCTGTTTTAGAAACCTCTAAAGACATGGAGAAGCTATTCCAGCCTTTATTGTATAGCTGTCTGAAGTTTTCAGTTATGAATGTGCATCATAGTTTCTTTTATTGACTTTCCTCATGTTATTTAAAGAAACGAGATATTTACATATAGGTAAGTACTTAAAAATATCTGTTCTGTGATTAGTGGGGCTTTAGGAAAAACTATCTTCCTTTCAAAGTTCTTTCCTTATTGTCTCTGCCAGAATATTTGAAATCTCCAGTCATGCACTCTTTTGGGTTAAGGAATTAAAAGCAGTTGTGAAAATGCAAATGCTATCCTAAAAGGTTGATACATTAAGCCATTATCAGCCACAACACCTCAGCAGGAATTGTCTGATCAGAAAGAAAAGGATCTTGAGAGAATTAACTCTAAGAAAAACATCAGAGTCTAAGAAGCCTGAATAAGCTGGAGCTTATGAAAAATATCGAGACAATTTTTAGAAAAAATACTGAAGTATGTGGAACAAAAATGTGTAGGATGAGTCAGGATGAGAATGCGGTCTTAACAAACAATAGGAAAGAAGCAAGGTGGGCTACTTCACTCTTATTTTCCTTCAGTGTTCTTCCATGAGGAAAATGGATTTCAAACTAGAAAAGGAAAAACAAGTATCAGAGAAATGACACTGGAATCTAAAACCAGTGAAGAAAAGAAGAGCTTCTAGTTGTCTCTAAAAAGAACTCTTAGCAAAGGATGCATATCAGGGATACAAATTTTAACTCTCCGTTAAACACAAAATCATGCATTCTATGCATCTGGCACCTGAGATAGCTGAGAGTTGTGATCACATGATGGATGGTCTCTCAGTTACAGATGAAAATGGCGGGGGCTGCCATGAGTGGTCATTTGTAAAGCGGGGCAGGACGGATTCCAGAGGCTACAGGGCAGTGGAAGCCTGATTTTACTCTCTGTAAAATTTATACAAATTGATTATTAAACTAATGATTTATTAATACTTGGTAATTAATGAGACAGTGAAGAGTCTCACTATGAATAAATTGCCCCAGGACTTTTTGTTTTGGAGTTTTTGATAGGACTGACAGGTTGAAAGATCAAGGGACTTTGTTAACAAGCGATGATCAGTAGAGGAGAAGCCCCCAGCCTCATGCATGCACACACCATTTGAAAATTACTGCTAAAATAAAGCTAGGCTTCAGGAGTGCACTATATCCCTCAGCTGTCTTGGGACAAATATGGTTGACAACTTGAAAGACACTGTACCTTTAACTCGATTTATTTTGGCAAATCTGTTGTAGCAGAATCTGGAGTTGAACTTTAAAATCCTAAATTCAGTAGCTTTTTTTTTCATCAATGTGCAATTTTGACCCCAAATTAAATAGACATAATCCAAGAGAAAAAGCAAAAGGAATGCATTGTCTTTACAAAATTTCCTGATTTCAACCTCTCCCCACCTCTCTCTACCTTGCAACTATGAGGATAAATAAGACAAAATTAGTAATGGGCTGAGAAAATACAGTACATTTTCTGATGACTTGTAGTGGGTTGGTCACTGCCAAGGGGTTGGGCATCCCCCCACCACACACACACACACACAAAGGCACACGTATCATATCATTAACCACCATCATGGATAGCAGACTGGATCTGAGCACTTGAGGTGAAGGTGAGTGAACTGTAAGAATTACAGAAGGCCTGATTTTTATGGAGTAATGGTAGTAGTTGTTTTTGAAGCTGCTCTATCTTAGGGAGACCTGTTAAACTTTGTAAGCAGTTAGTTATATTTGTGACATGGGATCTGATTGCCAGCATCCTGGCCTCACAGCCATGGATATAAAGCATGTAGCCATCTCTGCCTGGGGAGAAGATACAGAGGAGGACAGAAGGCAGGCCTCTCCTTACCAGGTGGTTCTTGTTTAGTAGCTCAGATAATTTTTCTTTAGTTGCTAGTTCAGATTTCAATTTGTAGCTCTCAATTTATACCTAACACCTTTCTCAGGTATCTTGTAGAGTGCACTTGTGCTATAGAAATGGTCAGCTGAGTGAGCTCTTCGAGAGGCAACCCTAAGCCATTTCCTGTCCCTTTTCTATGAAACATTTTTATCAAAGATTCTAATAATAACATTAAGCTAAGCTTATCAAAGTTTCAGATGACACAAACCTGGTGGAATAGCTAAGAGTACAGTGGAGTTGTTAAAAAGGAATAGAAGGGAAATTTAAGAATCTGTGTTCAAGCTTCAGCTCTACCACTAACTAGTGGGCCTCAATTTTCTTTTAAATGAGAAAAGTAGGGCTCTATGAGTCAAGCAAACTACACATACAGCTAAAGACTAGTAAGAAACTGAAGCATAATTAGAACCCAGATCTATTTGCCCAGAGGCACAATACATTTTGGTAACAAATTGAATGGGAGGGCTTGGTGAGGAGTTCAGGGAGTTCAAAGATGATGACCAGGGTTACTAGCTTGGAGAACTGGTAAAGCTGTTCATATCAATCAGGATGGTGAGAAGAAGGAAGTGTCAGTTTGGAAGTAAAGATGACATTTTACATATATGAAGTAGGAGGTTTGTTTCAGATATCCATATAGAAACATCTCATACATAATTGGGTAAATAAGTTTAAACTTCAGAAAAGATAACTTGGAAGTCACCGACATAGCATTAGCAGTGGTAATGATGGTCAAAATTGTGAAAGTGGCTGAGAGTAGATAGAATAAGGAATGAGTCCCAAAGTCTGAGCAGTAAAGGACACTAACTTTAAGGAGTGGACAGAGGAGACAGAACCTCAGATGAGACTCAAATGAGGCTTAGAAGTAGCAGGCAGAGTAGCTGACAAAGAACTGGGGGTGTAGAAGCTACCAGAGGAGGAGAGAGGATCAGGCAGAATTTGTGGAGTTTGGCAAGGGAGGATCTAGAGTCCCACCAAGATAAATAGAAACGTTCCTTGTTGGCCACCGGCCTAAAAATGCTCCACTCTTTACTCCTCCTTCATTTCAGTTCCCCTTGGACTAAGCACTGATCAATTCTCCAAGACTTTTCCAAGAGCATCCTCGCTTAGAAGTGATCTCATCAGCTGCCTCGGTATCCCAGAAAGTTCCCCAGCAATCATCTGCCTTTGCCGTTCTCATGAATCTGACATGTCTAGGAAAAGCTCTTCTCAGATCCTCCCTCCTTGTTAAGGTCCACCATGAGGGAGGTGGCTTTGACAATAGTTAGGATGGAAATCCAAATAAGAAAGGAGAAAATTGTTATTCACATCAAGCTAAATATAAATCTACAGAGTGATAATGCTGCTAAAATATAATATTCAGATGATATTATTCTGCATTAATGGAAGAGAGTCAAGACCATGGGAAACAATAGCTGTATTTTTCTCTACACTAGTTAAACTATATCTATTATACTATGTTCTAGTCTGGGTGCCAAATTTTAAGAAAATTAATCCCTTTGAATGTATCCAGAAGAGGACGAAATGGAAAATGTTCTGTAAATTGCTTTTTTATGATGAAAATATCCATAATGGCAACCAACTGGACAAAGTTTTCAGAACAAAAAACTCCCTTCTTGTTTGTTCTCTAAAAGTGTGGTTTGTTCCACTGATCACTCAGCAAATGCCTGCCTAACATCTGGAGAAGTTCAGCACTGCCAATCAGCAATCAGAAACTTTTAGCAGGGCCTCCCAGTCAGAAAATAGCTGAAGGAGAAAAACAATTCTAGTACACTGATGATCAATCTAGGTTTAAAAAAAAATTTTGGTAGATTTTTCACAAATGTTTCCATGGATGCATAGATTTGGGAGATGTTGGCTTTAAAGCATACAGCTATCTGTTTGCAGGACTCCTCAGTATTTAATATGGGAATGTGCAAGTGATAGAGTTCCCCAAACTTATTTGACCTTTAAGCCATGGACTGTTTTGAACACTAGTGCTCCTCAGAACACATTTTGGAGAACTGATCTAGGAAGTAAGGAGAGGAGCAGAAAGAAGGAGGAAGAGGCAACATTTGCCAAAACACAAATAGGATATTAGGGCCTGACTGTAGTATAGTTTCTATTGTAGAGATTTTAACTGTATGAAGGAGTGTGTAGCAGAAGGAAAGTGCTTTTGAGAGAAGATTAAAGTGACATTAATGTGTAAGATCAACTGCAGAAGGAAAAGATGAGACTGAATATCTAGTTCAGAAGTAATGGTAAAACAAGCATATGAGATGGTGAGCCCTCTCGTGATTTTTATTTCTATTTAATGCAGTTGTATTTTGATATTTATTTGTGTGGATACAGGTTAAGTCTAAATCAAAGGCATTATATGCATGATGATAAGTACAAAAAAATTCATAAAATGCCTTTTATGTAGATAAATATCAAATAAAATTAAGCAAATTGACATTGGATGGGAGTAATTAAACAGAATTTGCTTGAGAACTGTCCACAGAAAATGATTCCTTTTTAACAATTTTTGATAATAAAAGAACTGAATTATTGTTGAAGGTAATAGTAAATTTTACTAAATTAAAAGAAAATTTTATTCACTTTGGATAGATTACTAAACAGCTATAATTTAATTATAAATAAAAGCATTGAGACATTTTCTTAATTTTTTATGGTGTATAGTTTTCAAAATAAATGCTTAATATAACCATCCTAATTCTTCTTTATTTCTAAACGTTTGTACAAATATTTCCTTATTAACTACAATAAATAAGCTATAAATATAAAAGAGTTGGTGAATTTTAGCAAGTAGAAAATGGTAAAACATAGGCAGTCTGTTGACTACAGTGTAGGTACAACTGTTAAGCACATATAATAATATTTAGCCTCCCAGATCCCTGGAATGGCAAAGGTAAATCAGGACCTTTCACATCGAAGGGGCTTTGGATCTAAGATGAGACTCAATTGTTTTCTGTAAGCAAAAGCTACCAAAAGTGTCAATGGGGCCATATGCTAGAATTCCCTACTAAAATTAGTAGTTTAGTGGGTTCCCTACTAAACTTCTACTCTTTTATACCTACTCCCCATCTTCACTTCTGTCTGAAAGACATGTCTAACTTTGGTCATCTCAAAGCTGATGTGGACTCAGTCCAAACCCCTCTCTTCTCTCTTGTGGGATATCAGTCTCTTGCAATTAATCCATCTGCTTCTTTCTTCCCCTCCGTCTTTTAATATGCTCTGGTTTCCCTGATTCCACAAGTAAACAAACCCCAAATAAACTGAAAATCATCCCTTGACCTTGCCCTTCCTTCACAGTAATAGCCTCTTTCATTACTTAATAGGTAAAACTTTTTTTTATTTTTATTTTTGGCTGCGCTGGGTCTTTGTTGCTGTGCATGGACTTTGTTTTTAGTTGCGGTGAGCGGGGGCTACTCTTCATTGCCGTGCGCGGGCCTCTCATTGCGGTGGCCTTCTCTCGTCGTGGAGCACCGGCTCTAGGTGCGCGGGCTCTAGAGCGCAGGCTCAGTAGTTGTGACGCACGGGCCTAGCTGCTCTGCAGCATGTGGGATCTTCCTGAACCAGGGCTCAAACCCGTGTCGCCTGCATTGGCAGGCGGATTCCTAACCATTGCGCAACCCAGGGAAGCCCCTAGGTGAAACTTTTTAAAAAAAAGTATTCAATATGTGTTGCCTGACCTTCTTCACTTGCCATTTATTTGTTGGTGCACTGCGTTCTGGCTCTTACTACCATCTCTAATAAAAGAAACAATAAACTAGCAAGAAGAAAAAATGTTATTTATAACCATAAATACATTCTGTAGCAGATGGAAACTGTTACATGATTGGCCTTTTCTTCTCCTGAAAAATCTTGATGGTTTTCGTTATATCCCTTTGGAGACAAGACTGGAAGTGAATTGATCTGTTCGATTTGGAAATGCAGAAGGTAATCCTGGAGGAAAGGAGCAGCAGAGTGGGGAGCTGAGATCAGTGAGATGACAGAAGATAACCCTCCGTATGATGTGATCCCTTCGCTGTGATCACTAGTTCTCCAGCAAATCTAACCAACCAAATGAAATACTTGGCTTCATAGGTGTTTGTATGTGTGGAAACCAGGAAGGATTTGTTTCACATCCAGGTTAGTGTTGATGGCGGGATGCTTTTACTACATAAGTCTACCTCCTTTACTATGGGTACCATTTAATGAAAGAGAGTATTTCTTCAGCACTTGTTATACCTAGCACACATTTTATCTCATTTTATCATCTCAATAATCCTAGGATGTACCACATGTTATTGTCCCTTTTCTACATTTGAGGAAATTGAAGCTTAGAGAATTTAAGTGACTTGGTATGGGTTACAGAACTAGTAAGTGGTGAAGCAGGAATTCATACTATCTTGTACCTAGTAGGTACTCAGTTTATATTAGTTGAATTTAATTAGCTTGAGAGTTATATATTTTAGTGAATTGGCTTATGAGTATATTCTTACTATGGAGTAGGACACTTTTTAAAAAACTAATGTACAAGGAAGGCACTCATGCTGAGCTGATGCTTCTAATAGAATAACCTAGAAATCTATTGTATTGTGGTACTATCAGCACTAATCAAAACTTTATTTGATTTCTGCTTTTCTCATTTATGCTACAAATGAAGGGACTAGCCTTAGGAAAGTGCTTTGCCTGTCATTTGATCTTTATGAAGAAATTACACATAATTAACTTATTTCATTTTTAGTAAGTTACTAATTAGGTGATTCGTTGAGATTCCAAAGGATTAATCTTTTGGCTTCCAGCATGGAAGTAAAAAAGAATCCACTATCATAGAGAAAACAAAATCATCAGGAGTTCTTGAGCCCCCAAAGAAAATAAATGATTGAACAAATGGCAATGAGAGGCTTTAATCTGAGCATTTAAAGTGAAACAGAGACTGATGGAATCTTATGAACAAAGCAATCAAATTAAAATAGAAATAAATTATTTATTTAGCTGAGGGTACCATTTTCTTTGTAATACTTTTCTTAGAAATCAAACTCATCTCAATTGTGTCATAATATTTTAGATTTCACAGTATGCATTAGTCTACTTCCATATTATTAAATTAAATCTTACTGTTCCCAACGTGGAACTTAACATTTAGTATCTAAAGGTCATTGCTGTACAAATGTGACATGGAAAAAAACAAAATTTTGCAGCTGTATCACATTATACCAGTCAGAAAGCATGGAAGTGAAGAACAAGCAGCAGTGTGAGATGGCTGCAGTGTGGACCAGTGAGAGGTGCTGAGTAATTAAATATGTTATTGTGGGGAGAATCTGTTCCTGGGACGTTTTCCCCACATTTTCTTCTTTTTTATATTTATTTTTTAACATCATTATTGGAGTATAATTGCTCCACAATGGTGTGCCAGCCTCCGCTTCACAACAAAGTGAATCAGCCACACATACACACATGTTCCCATATCTCCTCCCTCTTGCGTCTCACTCCCTCCCACCCTCCCTATCCCACCCCTCTAGGTGGTCACAAACCAATGAGCTGATCTCCCTGTGCTATGCGGCTGCTTCCCACTAGCTGTCTGTTTTACATTTGGTAGTGTATATATGTCCAGGCCACTGTCTCACTTTGTCACAGCTTAACCTTCCCCCTTCCCATATCCTCAAGTCCATTCTCTAGTAGGTCTGTGTCTTTATTCCCATCTTACCCCTGCGTTCTTCATGACCTTTTATTTCTTTTTTTCTTTCGATTCCATATATATGTGTTAGCATACGGTATTTGTTTTTCTCTTTCTGACTGACTTCACTCTGTATGACAGACTCTAGGTCCATCCACCTCACTATGAATACCTCAATTTCATTTCTTTTTATGGCTGAGTAATATTCCATTGTATATATGTGCCACATCTTCTTTATCCATTCATCCGAAGATGGGCACTTAGGTTGTTTCCATCTCCGGGCTGTTGTAAATAGAGCTGCAATGAACATTTTGGTACATGACTTTTTGAATTATGGTTTTCTCAGGGTATATGCCCAGTAGTGGGATTGCTGGGTTGTATGGTAGTTCTATCTGTAGTTTTTCAAGGAGCCTCCATACTGTTCTCCATAGTGGCTGTATCAATTAACATTCCCACCAACAGTGCAAGAGGGTTCCCTTTTCTCCACACCCTCTCCAGCATTTATTGTTTCTAGATTTTTTGATGATGGCCATTCTGACTGGTGTGAGATGATATCTCATTGTAGTTTTGATTTGCATTTGTCTAATGATTAATGATGTTGAGCATTCTTTCATGTGTTTGCTGGCAATCTGTATATCTTCTTTGGAGAAATGTCTATTTAGGTCTTCTGCCCATTTTTGGATTGGGTTGTTTGTTTTTTTTGTTATGGAGCTGCATGAGCTGCTTGTAAAATTTGTAGATTAATCCTTTGTCAGTTGTTTCATCTGCAAATATTTTCTCCCATTCTGAGGGTTGTCTTTTGGTCTTGTTTATGGTTTCCTTTGCTGTGCAAAAGATTTTAGGTTTCATTAGGTCCCATTTGTTTATTTTTGCTTTTATTTCCATTACTCTAGGAGGAGAGTCAGAAAGGATCTTGGTGTGATTTATGTCATAGAGTGGTCTGCCTATGTTTTCCTCTAAGAGTTTGATAGTGTCTGGCCTTACATTTAGGTCTTTAATCTATTTTGAGTTTATTTTTGTGTATGGTGTTAGGGAGTGTTCCAATTTCATACTTCTACTTGTACCTGTCCAGTTTTCCCAGCACCATTTATTGAAGAGGCTGTCTTTTCTCCACTGTATATTCTTGCCTCCATTATCAAAGATAAGGTGACCATATGTGTGTGGGTTTATCTCTGGGCTGTCTATCCTGTTACATTGATATATATTTCTATTTTTGGTCCAGTACCATACTGTCTTGATTACTGTAGCTTTGTAGTATAGTCTGAAGTCAGGGAGCCTGATTCCTCGAGCTCTATTTTTCGTTCCCAAGACTACTTTGGCTATTCAGGGTCTTTTGTGTTTCCATACAAATTGTGAAATTTTTTGTTCTAGTTCTGTGAAAAATGCCAGTGGTAGTTTGATAGGGATTGTGTTGAATCTGTAGATTGCTTTGGGTAGTAGAGTGATTTTCACAATGTTGATTCTTCCAGTCCAAGAACATGGTATATCTCTCCATCTATTTGTATCATCTTTAATTTCTTTCATCAGTGTCTTATAATTTTCTGCATACAGGTCTTTGGTCCCCTTAGGTAGGTTTATTCCTAGATATTTTATTCTTTTTGTTGCAGTGGTAAATGGGAGTGTTTTCTTAATTTCACTTTCAGATTTTTCATCATTATTGCAGAGGAATGCCAGAGATTTCTGTGCATAAATTTTGTATCCTGCTACTTTAGCAAATTCACTGACTAGCTCTAGTAGTTTTCTGGTAGCATCTTTAGGATTCTCTGTGTAGAGTAGCATTCATCTGCAAACATTGACAGCTTTACTACTTCTTTTCCAGTTTGGATTCCTTTTATTTCTTTTTCTTCTCTGATTGCTAGTGGTGAGAGTGGGCAACTTTGTCTTGTTTCTGATCTTAGTGGAAATGGTTTCAGTTTTTCACCATTGAGGACAATGTTGGCTCTGGGTTTTTCATATATGGTCTTTATTATGTTGAGGAAAGTTCCCTCTATGCCTGCTTTCTGCAGGGTTTTTATCATAAGTGGGTGTTGAATTTTGTTGAAAGCTTTCTTTGCATGTATTGAGATGGTGATATGGTTTTTCTCCTTCAATTTGTTAATATGGTGTATCATGTTGATTTATTTGCGTATATTGAAGAATCCTTGCATTCCTGGCATAAACCCCACTTGGTCATGGTGTATGATGACTTATAATGTGCTATTGGATTCTGTTTGCTAGTGTTTTGTTGAGGATTTTTGCATCTATGTTCATTCAGTGTTATTGGCCTGTAGTTTTCTTTCTTTTTGGAATCTTTGTCTGGTTTTGGTATCAGGGTGATGATGGCCTCGTAGAATGAGTTTGGGAGTGTTCCTCCCTCTGCTATGATTTGGAAGAGTTTGAGAAGGATAGGTGTTAGCTCTTTTCTAAATGTTTGATAGAATTCACCTGTGAAGCCATCTGGTCCTGGGCTTTTGTTTGTTGGAAGAGTTTTAATCACAGTTTCAATTTCAGTGCTTGTGAGTGGTCTGTTCATATTTTCTGTTTCTTCCTGGTTCAGTCTCGGCAGGTTGCACATTTCTAAGAATTTGTCCATTTCTTTCAGGTTGTCCATTTTATTGGCATATATTTGCTTGTATTACTCTCTCATGATCCTTTGTATTTCTGCAGTGTCAGTTGTTACTTCTCCTTTTTCATTTCTAATTCTATTGATTTGAGTCTTCTCCCTTTTTTTCTTGATGAGGCTGGCTAATGGTTTATCAATTTTGTTTATCTTCTCAAAGAACCAGCTTTTAGTTTTATTGATCTTTGCTATCGTTTCCTTCATTTCTTTTCTTTTTTTTTTTTTTTTTTTTTTTTTTTGCGGTACACGGGCCTCTCACTGTTGTGGCCTCTTCTGTTGTGGTCACAGGCTCCGGATGTGCAGGCTCAGTGGCCATGGCTCACGGGCCCAGCTGCTCTGCAGCATGTGGGATCCTCCCAGACCGGGGCACAAACCCACGTCCCCTGCATCGGCAGGCGGACTCCCAACCACTGTGCCACCAGGAAGCCCCCTTCATTTCTTTTTCATTTATTTCTGATCTGATCTTTATGATTTCTTTCCTTCTGCTAACTTTGGGGCGGGGGGTTTGTTCTTCTTTCTCTATTTGCTTTAGGTGCAAGAGTAGGTTTTTTATATGAGATGTTTCCTGTTTCTTAAGGTAGGATTGTATTGCTATAAACTTTCCTCTTAGAACTGCTTTTGCTGTATCCCATAGAGTTTGGGTCGTCATGTCCTTTTTGTCATTTGTTTCTAGGTATTTTTTGATTTCCTCTTTGATCACTTCGTTATTAAGTAGTGTATTGTTTAGCCTCCAGGTGTTAGTATTTTTTACAGATCTTTTCCTGTAATTGATATCTAGTCTCATAGCATTGTGGTAGGAAAAGGTACTTGATACGATTTCAATTTTCCTAAATTTACTAAGGCTTGATTTGTGACCCAAGATATGATCTATCCTGGAGAGTGTTCCATGAGCACTTGAGAAAAATGTGTATTCTGTTGTTTTTGGATGGAATGTCCTATAAATATCAATTAAGTCCATCTTGTTTAATGTATCATTTAAAGCTTGTGTTTCCTTATTTATTTTCATTTTGGATGATCTGTCTGTTGGTGAAAGTGGGGTGTTAACGTCCCTTACTATGATTGTGTTACTGTCAATTTCCCCTTTTATGGCTAGTATTTGCCTTATGTATTTAGATGCTCCTGTGTTGGGTACATAAATAGTTACAATTGTTATATCTTCTTCTTGGATCAATCCCTTGATCATTTTGTAGTGTCCTTCTTTGTCTCTTGTAACAGTCTTTATTTTAGTCGATTTTCTCTGATATGAGAATTGCTACTCCAGCTTTCTTTTGATTTCCATTTGCATGGAATATCTTTTTCTGTCCCCTCACTTTCAGTCTGTATGTGTCCCTAGGTCTGAAGTGGGTCTTTTGTAGACAGCATATACACCGGTCCTGTTTTTGTATCCATTCAGCCAGTCTGTGTCTTTTGATGGGAGCATTTAATCCATTTACATTTAAGGTAATTATTGATATGTATGTTCCTAATCCCATTTTCTTAATTGTTTTGGGTTTGTTATTGTAGGTCTTTTCCTTCTCTTGTGTTTCTTGCCTAGAGAAGTTCCTTTAGCATTTGTTGTAAAACTTGTTTGGTGGTGCTGAACTCTCTCAACTTTTGCTTGTTTGTAAGGATTTTAATTTCTCCATCAAATCTGAATGAGATCCTTGCTGGGTAGAATAATCTTGGTTGTAGTTTTTTCTCCTTCATCACTTTAAATATGTCCTGCCACTTCCTTCTGGCTTGCAGAGTTTCTGCTGAAAGATCAGCTGTTAACCTTATGGGGATTTCCTTGTGTGTTATTTGTTGTTTTTCCCATGCTGCTTTTAATATGTTTTCTTTGTATTTAATTTTTGATAGTTTGATTAATATGTGTCTTGACGTGTGTCTCCTTGGATTTATCCTGTATGGAACTCTCTGTGCTTCCTGGACTTGATTAACTATTTCCTTTCCTGTATTAGGGAAGCTTTCAACTGTAATCTCTTCAAGTATTTTCTCAGTCCCTTTCTTTTTCTCTTCTTCTTCTGGAACCCCTATAATTCGAATGTTCGTGCATTTAATGTTGTCCCAGAGGTCTCTGAGACTGTCCTCAGTTCTTTTCATTCTTTTTTCTTTATTCTGCTCTGCAGTAGTTATTTCCACTATTTTATCTACCCAGGTCACTTATCCGTTCTTCTGCCTCAGTTATTCTGCTATTGATCCCTCCTAGAGTATTTTTAATTTCATTTATTGTGTTGTTCATCGTTGCTTGTTTCCTCTTTAGTTCTTCTAGGTCCTTGTTAAATGTTTCTTGCATTTTCTCTATTCTGTTTCCAAGATTTTGGATCATCTTTACTATCATCATTCTGAATTCTTTTTCAGGTAGACTGCCTATTTCCTCTTCATTTGTTAGGTCTGGTGGGTTTTTACCTTGCTCCTTCATCTGCTGTGTGTTTTTCTGTCTTCTCATTTTGCTTTTGGTACTGTGCTTGGGGTCTCTTTTTCACAGGCTGCAGGTTCATAGTTCCTGTTGTTCTTGGTGTCTGTCCCCAGTGGCTAAGGTTGTTTCAGTGGGTTGTGTAGGCTTCCTGTTGGAGGGGACTAGTGCCTGTGTTCTGGTGGATGAGGCTGGATCTTGTCTTTCTGGTGGGCAGGTCCACGTCTGGTGGTGTGTTTTGGGGTGTCTGTGGACTTTATGATTTTAGGCAGCCTCTGTGCTAATGGATGGGGCTGTGTTCCTGTCTTGCTAGTTGTTTGGCATAGGTGTCCAGCACTGTAGCTTGCTGGTTGTTGAGTGAAGCTGGGTGTTGGTGTTGAGATGGAGATCTCTGGGAGATTTTCGCTGTTTGATTTTACGTGGAGCTGGGAGGTCTCTTTTGCACCAGTGTCCTGAAGTTGGCTCTCCCACCTCTGAGGCACAGCACTCACTCCTGGCTGGAGCACCAAGAGCCTTTCATCCACACGGGTCAGAATAAAAGGGAGAAAATATAGAAAGAAGGAAAGAAAGAGGTTTAAATAATATAAAGTAAGCTAAAATAAAATAAAGTTATTAAAATAAAAAATAATTATTAAGAAAAAAATTTTTTAAAGTAAAGAAAAAAAGAAAAAAATCAACGGACGGATAGAACCCTAGGACAAATGGTGGAAGCAAAGCTATACAGACAGAATCTCACACAGAAGCATACACATGCACACTCACAAAAAGAGGAAAAGGGGAAATAATCATAAATCTTGCTCTCAAAGTCCACCTCCTCAATTTGGGATGATTCGTTGTCTCTTCATGTATTCCACAGATGCAGGTACATCAAGTTGATTGTGGAGCTTTAATCTGCTGCTCCTGAGGGTGCTGGGAGAGATTTCCCTTTCTCTTCTTTGTTCGCACAGCTTCTCGGGCTCAGCTTTGGATTTGGCCCCGCCTCTGCGTGTGGGTCGCCGGAGGGCGTCTGTTCTCTGCTGAGACAGGACAGGGTTAAAGGAACAGCTGATTCGGGAGCTGTGGCTCACTCAGGCGGGAGTGGAGAGGGAGGGGTATGGAGCCTGCGGCGGCAGAGGCCGGCGTGACGTTGCACCAGCCTGAGGCGCGCCGTGCGTTCTCCTGGGGAAGTTGTCCCTCGATCTCGGGACCCTGGCAGTGGCGGGCTGCACACGCTCCCGGGAGGGGAGGTCCCACATTTTCATCTTGCATTTACAATCAGTGAGAATATAGAAATGTTGAGAATTAGGAACAACCTGAGTTTATCTGATATGACCTTTGTTGAATGAAAATAATTTCAGGAGACAGATATGTTAGCTCTTGAACTTTAGGTGATTTTAATAATTATTTGATAATTTTGCTGTATATTATTTATAAGTAAAATCAAGGGTTTTGTTTTAGGAAGGTCATATCCCCATTGGATTGTGATCACATTTCCAAATCTTAGAGGCTTGCTGCTTAATTTACTTTATACTTGTTGCTCACATAGATGCAGCAGCATGTCGAGCACAAGATGTTCCAAAAGGGACCTTATTTAAGCACAAGTATATGAAAATGAATTTAAACAGGAAACAAGAGTCCATTTCCTCACAGAGCCTTAGGGTTCTTAGGGTTTGGTTTAATTTGCTGAACTCTCTCTCTCCTTCAGTATATGGGTAAAAATACTCAAGAGAAATTTTTTTACCATCACCTGCTGATGAAAGTTGGCAGTTAGTGCTTTCCTGCAGAATTTACAGGTGGAAGGGAGCTCAGAGCCCCTGTAGTAAATAGTTCCTTGATCTGTAAGAAAATAAAGGCTTGTGGAGAAGAAATCTCTTGCTGAAATCATAGAACTAGTTAGTGGCAAAGCTAGGATCAGAATTCAGGACACTAAATTTCTAGTTCAGTCCCTTCTCCACCGTTAACTGTGAGTCTGTGCTCCCTCAATGCTGGAACCCGGGTATTAGTTGTCTTTTGATTAAGCGCACCCACCATTCTCCAGAACTATGGAGAAGGGCACATCATTCTATGGAACAAACTATGGAATTTCCCTCTTAATTCAACTATGAAATTGGTAAAATTTTGTAATCGAATGCTAGATCAGGTGCTATTATCAGCCATGTTGGGGTTTTTTTCTCCTTATTTTCCTAAGTAGTATTGTATACCTGGGATAGAGACAAGATAATCAATTGGAGAAATGGTAATAAAATAATAAAACTTTTATTTGTGTAAAATTTCTAGTTTTGTCTTTATATGTATATGTATAGTATTATATAATTTAATTTACAAATAAAAATAAATTGATAGTAGTGATTTTCTAAGTTAAGGGGCACAATGTAAAAATTTGGGGGGGACCAATATTTTAACTGAGACCTCCTTCAAAAACTAAGTCCTATCCATAAAAAGACTCTAAGTTCTGTTTACAAATTATCATAAAATATCACATAGTCTCTATTGCAGTTCCTTCATATTCCAGTCATAAATTCTTATCTCAAGTAAAATCCATATTCTAACCCACCATCATCTTCAGAATGAACTTGGTTATTGCATTTTCAGACTTATTTGTAGTATTCAGAGGATGACAGGTGGCTCCAATTAGGATCAGTTTGGTCACTGGAATTAAAGAAAAATAACCCTGCTTATCAATAAGACTATCTAAATAATTGACTCCTTGACTTGACCTTATCAATGCAAATTCTAGGTCTACCCATCAAGAGAACTGGCCTTGGCTGATAACATTTGAGAGAGCAGGTCAGTGCTTCTCACTGGTTAATATTTGGTTTGTGGTTTTATTTTTACCCTGGAAATAAGGAATAGGCTTGTCAGGAAGAGGGAGATTTCCCTCCCTAGCCATCTTGAGTTCTTGTGGCTGGACTGGTAATAAAATTGACAGGATAGATTAATAGAAAAAGAAATGTCAATCATGCACAGAGGTCTCATAGAAATAGAACCTAAGGAGCAGCCAAAGCAGGCAGCTTTTAAACTTTTGAGACAAAGAAACAATAAATTTGAGAAGAATTGACAGGGCAGCATTAGGTTTGGGTGTTTAATTAGTAAGGAATTTAAAGAAAGTTTGGGCTTGGGTAGTAAATTAGTAAAGAAGTAACAAGATTTGTTTATACAGGCTTCTTAGCCCTGGATTTCCTGTCTCTGGTGATAAGGATGTCTTTCCACTTCCTGGTATAGGGAGCGATCTTTCACAGGGAAGATTTATTTCCTGCTTTCAGGGAGACAGTGAGGAGGGTCAAAGTGTTCCTCTTGCACTGGACATTTCTTAAGTAACTTTAATTCAGAATAATCAGTATGCCAACTGAGGCATATTTTGGAGCAGCCTGCCCTGGGCCCCAACAGGTTACAAAATCTGGATATCGAGTGCTTTACCTTCAGGTACATATACCCCTGTAATCCCATCCATCACTATTTTATTGGGTGTGCATAATGTGTACTGCTGGAATAGATGGCTGCCATTTTCCTGTGATTTTCAAATTACAACATGCTGGCTCACAGATGCTCACTAGATAGAAGTGTTTATGATCTCATCTCTAAAACAAGATATTTAGCTACTAGACTAGTTTGGAATTTCCCAGCACATTGCAGGGGCCAATCTTAAAATCAACTCCAGTGTGATTTCTATGCAGAGGGAATTCTCAACTTGACATTTTCAGTCTATATTTCTTTTCCCCAACGTAAAAAGTACACAAAATCAAATAAGATTAGGGTGATGATCTTAGTCACCTTTCAAAAGCAAGGACATTTCACTCTGCTTGTTTGTTATTTATTTTTTTCAAACCAGCTGTAGAACATAAGAAGAAAGAGTGCTCTTTATTTCATTGTTAAGTCAATGCCCTCTCCATTGTTAATAAGTCAGAGAGGTGGTTCTATCATACAGCTAGCTGTTAGAATTGAAGTAGTATATTACTAAAGCCTATTAGATGAGAATACTTCTTTTCAAATTTTTAATACTCGGGTTTAAAAAATCTAACTTAAACTGAAAATCTTATAAAGAATAACTAAAGCATCCCAATAAAGACTTGTTTCATATTAATCCACATTTTAAATCAGGCTTTCAGGTTAAAGGAGAGAAAATAAAAAACGACTCCATAAAATTCCCTTTTCATTAAATAAGGACCAACTATTCTGATCATTAGTGTTTGCTGGTGTGTGTCTGCATGTAGATTTATAGAAAGTGTGAAAGGATGCACACCAAACTGTGGATGGGTATCTCTGAAGAGGAAAGTGAGAGTGGAGGGGCATGATCATTTTTGCCTTTCCTGCTTCTGTATTGTTTGAATTCTTTTTCATGGACCACTTGTTTAATTAAAAATTAATAATAAACTAAGGCACTGTTAAGTGGCAAATATATATTAAACAGTCCCCCCACGAAGAAATACAAAGTGCTTCATAAACATAATTTTATTATCAATGAATAGCCTACCTTGACCAATTATGAATTTGCATTTAAATCAGTAATTATTATCATTAAAAATAAAATAAAGCTTTTTGTGCATCCAGAAAGCTAGCTGAATTTTATCAAAGCAGGAGGTTTTTTTTTCCTTTACAAATTAATAACCATCATTTAATTGGCTAATTTACAAGTTTTAAGTATTTTTTAAAAATCACACAGTAGGTGCAAAGAATGTGGCTTGATTTGCAAATGTTACTCATGTCTTATATTTTGTAAGTTATTTTTAAACTTTGGAATGCTGAGCAGTAAGATTAGAGAAAGCATTTTATATCCAAAATCCAGTGACTTTTAGTACATTTGTTTCTTCACGAAAGTTTTCCAGATAAATCAGTAGCTTCCTTGTTTTGTCTTTATTTGGACCTCACTGTTCCATAGTTTTTATGAAGTTGGGTAGTAAATTTATCCAGCCAGGTCATCTGGGTGGCTAAAAAGGAATTGCCTTGATGAATATTTTGTGCTTTAGAGGTCTTCAGACACTCAGGCCCTGAAGCAGGACTTTACTGTCTATTTAGAGGTAAGAACTTTCCTGATGTCACTATCTTACCAAGTGAATTCATATGAGACTGATGCATGAAACTGAAAAACCAGTTCATTAATTCATACTTCAAAGTGTTTCTTTTCATTTATGACATGATAATACCCTTTCAAAGGCATCTCCCTTTTCTGTTTATCTACTTGGGAAGCCAAATTAGTGCTCACTGATATGAATAATGTTGGAATCATTTTCATCCATGCACGGTAAAGTCTGAAAAGGTACTTAGATTTTTGCATATCCTTAAAATAATTCTGCTCATTTTAAAAACATCTAAGAGAGGTCCTGTAAACTGGCCAGAGCCCATAGCATGTGGCAGGGCTGACATTTGAACTCAGGCCACTGTTTCAAAGCCCTTACTCTTCCCTTCAGATGAAACGTCCTTGCACTTAATGAGCATCTAGATGCTAGATTTCCGGGTCCAGCAATCTTCTCACCACTGGTGCTACAGCATACTCAGTTGAGGTTTCCCTCTGACTGTCCTCCTTCTGTTTCCCTTTTGCTGATAGATCTTTTCCTGGCATGTATTTTTGTCACAGATAAAGCAACTATCCAGTAATGGCTTTTACGTGAAAGTACAGAAAGCAATTCTGTATGCCCCATGTGTTACCTGTCAGAGGGCAGCTTCCCTTACTTCTAAGTTTGGGAATATCTGCTCACTGGTGCCCCCCATGCACAGCAAGCCTGTCTTATCCAACATACTGAAAAGGAACAATATTTTAGGACAAATATGTGTTACTTATGTAAGATGTCACACTTCTGAACCACACACACACACACACACACACACACACACACACACAAACACATAACCCCGAGAACTTCAATCATGCAGATTAACCTTGTAGATGATTCTCAGTGGTTTTAGATTTCCTGTTCTGTAGGATACTCTTCAACCACATAACCCCACTGTCTCAGCCGTCACCTAGGCTTAAAGACAGTGTGACATTCTCTCTGACTGAGCAGCCCATCTTGGTGGGCAAGTACGTGGGACTCCTTGCCCATAATATCTTCCATATTTGCAGAGTTTGAAGCTTTTTGTCAACTTCCAGCCATTAAAGTTTCTTCTGAAGGCCAACTATTATGTCACTGAAACACTTCACAGATTCTGACCTTGTAAAAAAACAATGGTAATTGCTCATTTCATTTCAAATATTGATAATTAAATCTGGGTAAAGTTTAAGCTCCTATAATTTCACACTCATTTTCCAAGCCTCCCTTCATATTTTCAGTGGTCCTGCTGTATCAAAATAATCACCCTCTTTTCCTGCTCTTTTACAAATACTGTCTTCTCTGTCTGGAATGACCTCCCAATTATCTCCTGAGGCTCAGTGTCCTGCTTCCACAAGACCTTTCTCCCCACTGCTCCTCTGAACCTCCACTGTTAGATGCTCCTTCCTTTATGTTTGTGTAAGAATTTGTTCATATTTCTGTTAACACATGTAATACTACTCCAGACTAACTGCAGACATGCCTGTCTTTTCCAGCATCATATATATATATATAGCCACTCTACTATTCAGGGAGAATATCTGCTCTGTGGCAGTCGTGCAGAAAATGTCCATGGAATGAATGGATGGATTAAAAATGAAATTGTCTGAAAAGTTGGATGAATTTCTCATGAACTTTTTTCCTCTTTGTTTTTAACTGCAGTATAGTTAACGCTCGTGAGCATCTTTCAGACCTGCACATACTGAAGTTGATACAGCATAGTTAGCGTTTAGGAGCATGAGTTTTCAGAATCAGAAAATATCTGACGTGACCTGCATTTAACTAGCAGTGTGAACCTGTTCTGAGATTAGCTAGTGGTTCTTGATTGGCATCCTCTGTTTACTTTGTAAATAAGCAGCCCCCCACCCCTCCCAAACCCAACCAGATCCTGATCTAGACTCACACACACACACACACACACACACACACACACACACACACACACAATATCACATCACATTTAAGGATAAGAAACTTTTATTCATCCTAAACGTTGGGTTACATAAAGTTGGATTATATGCATTGAAAGCAGAATATAAGTTATGATAATTAAACGCATAATATTTGGTAACTGACAAGGTTTTTATCAATATTTTATGTAATTTAAGGACTTGTCTCTGAGTTTTGTTTGAACAAAAATAACTAATACATCTATAAATGAGTGTGGGCTGTGGAAACATTTGTTCACGATCTCTTATTTCCCGTCAATGGTGATAATGTGCTACTACATTCGTGCTGATTTTTATCCTTTTCAGGGTAATATGTTTCACATATGTTATCTGATTTTGCACCCACCACCCAGTTTAATGTCAGACATGTTTCCAAGCTTGTGTTTGTATTTGGTGGGTCTTTTCGTTTGTTTTGTCTTTTTAATTTATTTTTAATTTATTTTTGGGTGCAGTAGGGTCTTTGTTGCTGTGCACGGGCTTTCTCTAGTTGTGGCGAGCAGGGGCTACTCTTTGTTGCGGTGCGTGGGCTTCTCATTGGGTGGCTTCTCTTGTTGCAGAGCATGGACTCTAGGTGTGCGGGCTCAGTAGTGTGGCATGTGGGCTTCAGTAGTTGTGGCTCACGGGCTCTAGAGCGCAGGCTCAGTAATTGTGGAGCATGGGCTTCGTTGCTCCGCAGCATGTGGGATCTTCCTGGACTAGGGCTCGAACCCGGGTCCCCTGCATTGGCAGGTGGATTCTTAACCACTGCGCCGCTAGGGAAGCCCTGTATTTGGTTTTTTTAAAGAAGATTCTGCCCTTAGATGTGGTTATACATGAAATGTATATTTACTTTAGCACACCAACTCCGTGAAACCCATAGCAATTTCAATTGTGCTCATCCAAGGACAAAATTAGGTTTTAGGATTTAGCCCAGGTGGCATAATAAAATATAAATAACTTGTTTACCTGAGAGCAATAGGAACAAAAAGAGACAATCTGAAATACAAGTTACTGTAATGAGCAGTAATGAAATGCGACATTAAAACTATTAATGGGTGTTGACCTTCTGAAATGAAATAATTACAAAGGAAAAGGGAAACACAAGAAAACTAAGAGTGCTCCCAAGGTTGAGAAACATTTCTCGAATTTCAGAGACCTTCCATTGTAACCCCTCCCTTTTTGTTTACATCTCACTTTATGCACTGGCCATGACATTTCTTATGCTTATAATATGCGTGTCTGTCTCCCATTCTAATCTATTGGAGCCTTGTGCATCTTTGATTTATTCACTGATAATGCCAAACCTTGCACAGAGACTAGGCAATCAATACACATTTGTTGAATTGCAACAAATGTGGGTGAAGTTATGCCAACTATAAGTCCACGTATTTCCTAAATCTTAAGCAGTTTAAGGAGAAAAAAGGTAAAACACACCACTTTCTTCACTGCATGAGCAACAGTAAAATACAGCTTTCTGTGGTTTTTCCAATAAGAAATACAGTTATCCTAGCCATAATCTTAGACTTCTGCTAAATATAAAAAGTTTTTTATGTAATTTTTAGTGTTTTATCGTACAACAGCCCCTCATTTCTGTAAACCTTTGATAATAACTGGTTTTGTTAGTGTTCCCTTGGGGTTTCTAAGGAGAAATGGTCCTATTCCTTATGTGAGATGATGCAAGGCAGAGAAAAAATAAACTTCCTAAGGGGAGACTTCAATGAAAAGAAAAGTGCAGTAAAAATAGAAAATTGAAATTAGAGGTGATCAGGAAAATAAGGCCTGTGAGTTGTACAGAAAATTTTAAGTCCCTGGATATCAATCATATAGTATGATTTATAGTATGATCATATAGTATGATCAATCATATATAGTATTTAAGCTCCAGCCTCCATCCCTACCATTTTATAAAAATTTTTAAAGAAAAATTGTTCCCAGAAGATAGAAGGGCCAGGGGATTCCCTAGTTACAGACACTTGGGTCACATATTTACATTCTTAATTGAATATGAGTGTTAGCATTTGTCAAATCCTTGAGAGTTATAGGATGATCACATGCTATTTACTAAGCCATGGCCTGTCAGCTCCAAGCCCACTGGTCTCTTTGCTTCTTTTTTTTTTTTTTTTTTTTTGCGGTACGCGGGCCTCTCACTGTTGTGGCCTCTTCCGTTGTGGAGCACAGGCTCCGGACATGCAGACTCAGTGGCCATGGCTCACAGGCCCAGCCGCTTGGCGGCATGTGGGATCTTCCCGGACCGGGGCACGAACCCGTGTCCCCTGCACTGGCAGGCAGACTCTCAACCACTGCGCCACCAGGGAAACCCTCTTCGCTTCTTTTTGATGCAGGAACTGGGATTCTGCAAGCCACATTCATCCTTTACTAGCAGGTTTTCTGTTGGGTTCCATCAACAGGGGACCTTAGAAGGAGACAGGAAGACAGGAGGAAGGGGGACTTTAGAAGGAGACAGGAAGACAGGAGGGAGGGAAATACAGCTTGCCTTTTCCCACATGCTTGCTTTTGCAGGAGACTGTTTCCAGTCGCCTGCTTTTTTTTTTACTACCCCAGTACTCTCAGAACCGACTTCATTATGTCTTCTCAAAAACAACGGAACTGGGCAGGTTGCAGCTCCTCCTAACAGGTCAGAATCCCAACTCCACGTAGTTTCTCCCTTCAGCTTCTAATTTCTGCTGACTCCAATCGCTTCTCACTGTTGCCCCATCCTAAGAGGGGTAGCTGTTTCCCATAAATATTATCTCAGTGTGGCCTCAACATTCCCTTTGCAGCTTTTCTGTTCTCTAACAAGTTTTTAACCAAACTCTTACATTAAATATTTTCCAGTTAAAAAAATGTCCTTTATACATAAATGGTAAAACCCCATGATGAATCTCTTGTAAGCATTTCAGCGTTAAACAGATGATTGTGTATTTTATGAACCCATTTTTATTAATCAGTGAAAAATTAGCTTTCCTTTACCTGTTTTATTTCTTTAAAGTATTAATAAAATGCATTCTGCTATCTTATTTTTATTGTTAATATTTCTGAAAATTAAGGGAAAAAATCTCTTTTACTGAACCTATGTATAAGATCCAAATATTCCACATAATGTCTGATTCTTCGGTTGATCTGTCTGTGAAGATTATATAGTTGAAAGAATGTAATTTTACATATCCAGGTCAGCATCTCTTTTCTTTATATATGCCATGTAGCTTACCGTTTTGTAACTAAAATTAAATTTGCTCATTATCTAAAGACCCAAGTTACTATTATATTAAATAGTCAGGAATATTATATGCCTTTTTCCAGTTTTATATGCTTATTTTTATATAGATTACTTGGGATATTTATAAAATTTAAGAATGTGCTGTGGATTCATGAGCCAATATGTATAAAATACATCCTGAAGTTTCCTGGTGACATATGTAAATACAGAACCATCACATTTACATTTAATTATATAACTGTTAACAATGAAAATGTGTATTCTGAGTGGGTGGTATATTAATTCCATACAGTTTGTCATTTTTTTACTTTTATTTATATGCATTTGACAGCAAAAAAAATCGTCTAAATGTGTTTTAATAAGATAGTTTTATAACTTTATATAAAAGCTTACGTAGATTCTTTTTATAGTTAATTGAATGAAAATGGAATTCTTTAGTTATACATAGGTGATTATGAAATGAATGTCCCTAAATCAACATTTTGCTTCCTTGTTTGGATCAAATATATGTAGATATTTTCCTTTACTTTTTTAAAAATTAGAACTTGTGAAGTGAATGTTAGGTATTCAATTTAATTGTATGCAAAAGGTGGCAGTTTTTGCTCAACTCCAGGACTTCAGTTTGCTTGGTTAAAATGCCTAGCTAACATACGTTTGCTAAAGATAAGGTGCCTTTTGAAAAAATGATGTTCAAAAATGTTGGTCAGTGACAGTTCTTTCTGTCTCATTAAAGACAGTATATGCTTTCTACTTTTTCTCTTCCTTCAGCAAAGTTGGTGTAGATGAACTGTGTTCAAATTATACAGCATATTTTGGAATTACACTTAAATTTAGCACTGAATTTCCACAGTTGAATTTCAGGAAAATTGCAAGAGCATATAGTAATTCTACAAGGAGGAACTAAAATAAGACCTGGGAAGAGGAGGAAGCTTTAAGCACCCTGAGTTCTTTCCAGAGTTTTGCCAACTTCTGTATACTTAGGCTCAAGCTTAATTAATAACCTGTAAAAAATTAATGGGTTAATTTTCTACCCATTAATTTCAAGAACCTTGGAAGAAATGTTTTTGTGATAGCTGCAAAACCATTATATTTCTATAGACGAGGACTAAATGTGACATTACAGGTTTATTTTTGCCTCTGTCACATAATTGAGACTTTCCAAGCTTCAAAGTTTATTCATCCCTATTGTCAATCCTTTTTTTCCTCGTTATGTGCATCAACACTGACCTTCAGATAAATTAGATTAAATGCAAAATGGATCTGACAATCTGTATAGAAATGATCCATGTGAATGTGAAGAAGAGAGAATTAAGGGATATTAAGATATAAAACTTATTTCATCATGCTAATCCCAGCTCAGAAACCTCAGGGACTATCACAGCATACATGATATATTTTAAAATTCCTAGATTGACCTATTGAAAACTCTGCATAGTCTGTTCTAAATTTATCTTTTAAACCTTATTTACCATTTGCTTAATTGACTGATATTCTCCATTGAAGTCACATTGTTGTTGATTTCATCACTTTTTCTTAAGCATGTTATTCTTATTCCTGCTTTTTCTTAGTTGTATTCATTACTATCCTACTAGAAATCATTTATTCATTAACTTATTCACCCATTTTTCATACTTGTATGAACAAAAATACATACTAGGCGCTGAGGATATAAAAATTAAGAAAACGTAATTTCTTACATGAAGGAACTCAGAGTCTAATAGAAGAGATATAAATACAGTATTGAGAGTACATCTTAATAAGTAGTAATAAAGTATGCTTTCGCCAAGTGTGCAAAACCTATCTAAGCTGTAGATATCAGCTTTTATCATATCTTCCATATTTATTTTAGGTCATAATTCCTTCTCCCTCTATATACTGCAACAAAATTTATTGCCTATATTACTCATTCTATAAATAAATCTTGAATTTATCTCAACCTAATGTGCACTTATATTCTTCTCAATTACCGTTATTACTGAAGAAAGCAGTTTTTAAAATTGCCTACGTTATGGTGTCTATACACATATTTGGTACATAATAAACTTTTTTTTTTTTTTTTTTTTTTAATGGTACGCAGGCCCCTCACTGTTGTGGCCTCTCCCGTTGCAGAGCACAGGCTCCAGACGCACAGGCTCAGCGGCCATGGCTCACGGGCCTAGCCGCTCTGCGGCATGTGGGATCTTCCCGGACCGGGGCACGAACCCGTATCCCCTGCATCGGCAGGCGGACTCTCAACCACTGCGCCACCAGGGAAGCCCATAATAAACATTTTTGTATGAATAAACAAGTGAAAGAAGGAAAGAGAAGGATTCACAGGGCCAGAACACTGTGTTTGATTAGGAAAAATAAAATATGGGGGACACATAAATACATATATGGAATAAAATACATATAAAGAGATAGTATTTCAATACCACTGGAAGTATCTAATATATTATAATAGATTACTTTCATGACTCAATATTATTTCACTAACTAATCATTAAATCTTATTTTGGAGAAAGTTCTCACAACTGATTGAGGAACGAAGAGCATGTAAACATTATAACAAAACCCTGCCTGTGTAATCCAAACAGGGAGTGTTGGGAAGAATTTTAAACAGAGGCAAGGCACTATGGTCAAAAACCAAACCTGATCTGTTTTCAGATGGTGATGATCAACAAATGATCAGTCCTTTTCTACAAAAAATAAAGGTGACTATTCCATGTTAAAAAGTCAGTATGAGCCAATCATGGAAATTCTTTTTGCTCTTGCTGGTGATTGAATGAGGAAGATACTTACAAGCCAATCTTGGTCAATTGGCTGTTTGTAGCTCAAAGAGAGAGCCTGTGTTTGGGCAAAAGCCAGCTGAAGATAAGATCACCATACCTCTGGATTTCTTGGTTATGTGAGAAGATAAAGAGGGTAAATGTTCTTAATGTTTAGTCCAGTTTGAGTCAGAGTGTTCCATTACTTGCATCCAAAGGATTCCTAGCTAATACAATGACCACTGAAAATAATCAGCTATATCAAAATAATTGAAAGACACTCATGCAATTTAAATATGAAGTTGCCTGACTTTCTTGAAAAGCAAAAGTAGATAAAGATATTTGTGTGATTTTCAGCTCTAAAAATGTGCTTTTCATGAATTAAAAAAAAATCTTCCCCTTGCATGGTATATATTTTTTTATACTAAAGGTAATGATGTAAATTAATGCCTGGTATTTTGTAGGGTGCTTTTCATCAACATTTAGGTCTTGTAACAACCCTATAAGGTAGATAGAACAAATATGGTAATATTCTAATTTAAAGGAGGAAATTGGTAATCTTAGAAATTGGTTTGTAAAATAAAAGAAAATGATGGAGCCCAGATATCTGGTCTTTTGATTTCTCACTTGCCATGCTGCCAAACTTCTTATTGGAACTCAGGGCTGAAATGATTATTTTAATGGTTTTAAATCCACTGGAAAACATATGTACCACCTCAACCTTCCAGTGAATTTAAAGTTGGAAAAGTATTAGTAAGCTACATTCCAATAAAAAAATAGACATCATCAAGGTGTACATTGAGATGCGGGGAAGGAGCTCATGGGTGAACAGGGATTGTCCTGTCATCTTCTCTGTCTACACCACCACTTTGTGGTCTGGCAACTAATTCATTGTTACCACAACCATGTGGGAAAAAAAAAAAGAATTATCTCATATGCCTAAGCTCTTACAATTTTTGAAATATGTTTACAAAATGTAATTAGCAAATTAATAAATCATAGTTCCATTCATATTTCTAATATGAAGGATATTCATTTGTAAGTGAGGGTCCTTTGCTTTGATTATGGATGTTAGAAAAGAGAATGTGAGAGGGGCTATAGAAATAAACAATGTAAATTTTATTTATTTATTTTTTGAACTTTTTATATTTTTTCATACAGTGGATTCTTATTAGTTATCTGTTTTATACATATTAATGTATATATGTCAATCCCAGTCTCCCAGTTCATCCCACCAGCACCATCCACCCCATTCTCCCCTTGGTGTCCATACGTTTGTTCTATGTCTCTATTTCTGCCTTGCAGACTGGTTCATTTGTACCATTTTTCTAGATTCCACATATGTGCATTAATATGCGATATTTGTTTTTCTCTTTCTTCACTTACTTCACTCTGTACAACAGTCTCTAGGTCCATCCACATCTTTACAAATGACCCAATTTCATTCCCTTTTTTATAGCTGCGTAATATTCCATTGTATATATGTACCACTTCTTCTTTATCCATTTGTCTGTCGATGGGCGTTTAGGTTGCTTCCATGACCGGGCTATTGTAAATAGTGCTGCAGTGAACATTGGGGTGCATGTGTCTTTTTGAATGACAGGGTGCATGTGTGTTTTCTCTGGGTATATGCCCAGTAGAGGGATTGCGGAGACTTGTGGAGGGATATGATTTTAAATTCTAAATTCAGTATTCACAGAGTGAATCTCGAAGACCACTGGGGAGGGAATCTTACAACCTTTCTTTCACTGCAGATTAAAGTAAGTTATCATCAGAGGTTTTAGAGAATGAATGCAGTTTTTTTCCCTAGTGTGCACCCCAACAATATGGTCAAGTCTCCACAATCTCCACAAGTGCAAACCTCCACTGTTCTTCATAGTGGCTGTATCAGTTGATTTTCCCACCAACAGTGCAAGAAGGTTCCCTTTTCTCCACACCCTCTCCAGCATTTATTGTTTTTTTAATTTTGTTTTTCTTTCTATTACTCTAGGAAGTGGATCAAAAAAGATCTTGCTGTCATTTATGTCAAAGAGTGTTCTTCCTATGTTTTCCTCTAAGAGTATTATAGTGTCCGGTCTTACATTTAGATCTCTAATCCATTTTGAGTTTATTTTTGTGTGTGGTGTTAGGGAGTGTTCTAATTTCATTCTTTTACATGTAGCTGTCCAGTTTTCCCAGCACCACTTATTGAAGAGACTGTCTTTTCTCCATTGTATATCCTTGCCTCCTTTGTCATAGATTAGTTGACCATAGGTGTGTGGTTTTATCTCTGGGCTTTCTATCTTGTTCTGTTGATCTATGTTTCTGTTTTTGTGCCAGTACCATATTGTCTTGATTACTGTAGCTTTGTAGTATAGTCTGAAGTCAAGGAGTCTCATTCCTCCAGCTCCGTTTTTTACCCTCAAGACCTCTTTGGCTATTCGGGGTCTTTTGTGTCTACATACAAATTTTAAGATTTTTTGTTCTAGTTCCATAAAAAATGCTATTGGTAATTTGATAGGGATTGCATTGAATCTGTAGATTGCTTTGGGTACTATAGTCATTTTCACAATATTGATTCTTCCAATCCAAGAACATGGTATATCTCTCCATCTGTTGGTATCATCTTTAATTTCTTTCATCAGTGTCTTATCGTTTTCTGCCTACAGGTCTTTTGTCTCCCTAGGTAGGTTTATTCCTAGGTATTTTATTCTTTTTGTTGCAGCGGTAAATGGGAGTGTTTCCTTAATTTCTCTTTCAGATTTTTCGTCATTAGTGTATAGGAATGCAAGAGATTTCTGTGCATTAATTTTGTATCCTTCAGGTTTACCACATTCATTGATTAGCTCTATTAGTTTTCTGGTGGCATCTTTAGGATTCTCTATGTATAGTAACATGTCATCTGCAAAAAGTGACAGTTTTACTTCTTCTTTTCCAATTTGTATTCCTTTTATTTATTTTTCTTCTCTGATTGCCATGGCTAGGACTTCCAAAACTGTGTTGAATAATAGTGGTGAGAGTGGACATCCTTGTCTTGTTCCTGATCTTAGAGGAAATGCTTTCACTCTTTCACCATTGAGAATGATGTTAGCTGTGGGTTTGTCATATATGGCCTTTATTATGTTGAGGTAGGTTCCCTCTATGCCCACTTTCTGGAGAGTTTTTATCATAAATGTGTGTTGAATTTTGTCGAAAGCTTTCTTTGCATGTATTGAGATGATCATATGGCTTTTTTTCTTCAGTTTGTTAATATGGCTTATCACATTGATTGATTTACGTATATTGAAGACTTCTTGCATCCCTGGGATAAATCGCACTTGATCATGGTGTATGATCCTTTTAGTGTGTTGTTGGATTCTGTTTGCTAGTATTTTGTTGAGGATTTTTGCATCTATATTCATCAGTGATATTGGCCTGTAACTTTCTTTTTTTGTAGTATTCTTGTCTGGTTTTGGTATCAGGGTGATGGTGGCCTCATAGAATGAGTTTGGGAGTATTACTTCCCCTGCAATTTTTTGGAAGAGCTTGAGAAGGACGGGTGTTAGCTCTTCTCTAAATATTTGATAGAATTCACCGGTGAAGCCATCTGGTCCTGGACTTTTGTTGGAAGATTTAAAATCACAGTTTCAATTTCATTACTTGTGATTGGTCTATTCATATTTTCTGTTTCTTCCTGGTTCAGTCTTCGAAGGTTATACCTTTCTAAGAATTTGTCCATTTTTTTCCAGGCTGTCCATGTTATTGGCTTGTAGTAGTCTCTTAGGATACTTTGTATATCTGTGGTATCTGTTGTAACTTCTCCTTTTTTATTTCTAATTTTATTGATTTGCATCCTCTCCCTCTTTTTCTTGATGAGTCTGGCTAAAGGTTTATCAATTTCGTTTATCTTCTCAGAGAACCAGCTTTTAGTTTTACTGATCTTCGCTATTGTTTACTTTGTTTCTATTTTATTTATTTCTGCTCTGATCTTTATGATTTCTTTCCTTCTGCTAACTTTGGGTTTTGTTTGTTCTTCTTTCTCTAGTTCCTTTAGGTGTAAGGTTAGATTGTTTATTTGAGATTTTTCTTGTTTCTTGAGGTAGGCTTGTATAGCTATAAACTTCCCTCCTAGAACTGCTTTGCTGCATCCCATAGGTTTTGGATCGTCGTGTTTTCATTGTCATGTGTCTCTAGGTATTTTTTTATTTCCTCTTTGATTTCTTCAGTGATCTCTTGGTTATTTAGTAACGTAGTGTTTAGCCTCCATGTGTTTGTGTTTTTTATGTTGTTTTCCCTGTAATTCATTTCTAATCTTATAGCATTGTGATCAGAAAAGATGTTTGATATGATTTCAGTTTTCTTAAATTTACTGTGGCTTGATTTGTGATGCAAGATGTGATCTATCCTGGAGAATATTCTGTGCGCAGTTGAGAAGAGAGTGTAACCTGCTGGTTTGGGATGGAATGTCCTGTAAATATCAATTAAATCTATCTGGTCTATTGTGTCATTTAAAGCTTCTGTTTCCTTATTTATTTTCATTTTGGATGACCTGTCCATTGGTGTAAGTGAGGTGTTAAAGTCCCCCACTATTATCGTGTTACTGTCGATTTTCTCTTTTATAGGTGTTAGTAGTTGCCTTATGTATTGAGGTGCTCCTGTGTTGGGTGCATATACATTTATAATTGTTATATCTTCTTCTTGGATTGATCCCTTGATCATTATGTAGTGTCCTTCCTTGTCTCTCGTAACATTCTTTATTTTAAAGTCTATTTTATCTGATATGAGTATTGCTACTCCAGCCTTTCTTTTTGTTTGTTTTTGTTTTTTTCCGGTACGCGGGCCTCTCACTGTTGTGGCCTCTCCCGTTGCGGAGCACAGGCTCCAGACGCGCAGGCTCAGCGGCCATGGCTCACTGGCCCAGCTGCTCTGTGGCACGTGGGATCTTCCCAGACCGGGGCACGAACCTGTATCCCCTGCATCGGCAGACGGACTCTCAACCACTGTGCCACCAGGGAAGCCCCCAGCTTTCTTTTGATTTCCATTTGCATGGAATATCTTTTTCCATCCCCTCACTTTCAGTCTGTATGTGTCCCCAGGGGTGAAGTGGGTCTCTTGTAGACAGCATATAGATGGGTCTTGTTTTTGTATCCATTCCAGCAAGCCTGTGTCTTTTGGTTGGAGCATTTAATTCATTCACATTTAAGGTAATTATTGATATGTATGTTCCTATGACTATTTTCTTAATTGTTTTGAGTTTGTTTTTGTAGGTCCTTTTCTTCTCTTGTGTTTCCCACTTAGAGAAGTTCCTTTAGCATTTGTTGTAGAGCTGGTTTGGTGGTGCTGAAATCTCTTAGCTTTTGCTTGTCTGTCAAGCTTTTGATTTCTCCATCAAATCTGAATGAGATCCTTGCCAGGTAGAGTAATCTTGGTTGTAGGTTCTTCCCTTTCATCATTTTAAGTATATCATGCCACTCCCTTCTGGCTTGTAGAGTTTCTGCTGAGAAATCAGCTGTTAACCTTATTGGGAGTTCCCTTGTATGTTATTTGTTGTTTTTCCCTTGCTGCTTTCAATAATTTTTGTCTTTAATTTTTGTTTACTGTGTGTCTTGGTGTGTTTCTCCTTGGGTTTATACTTTATGGGACTCTGCACTTCCTGGACTTGGGTGGCTATTTCCTGTCCCATGTTAGGGAAGTTTTCGACTATAATCTCTTCAAATATTTTCTTGGGTCCTTTCTCTCTCTCTTTTCCTTCTCGGACCCCTATAATATGAATGTTGTCACATTTAATGTTGTCACGGAGGTCTCTTAGGCTGTCTTCATTTCTTTTCATTTTTTTCTTTATTGTGTTCCACAGCAGTGAATTCCACCATTCTGTCTTCCAGGTCACTTATCCGTTCTTCTGCCTCAGTTATTCTGCTATTGATTCCTTCTAGTGTATTTTTCATTTTAGTTATTATTCAATTATTTCATTTCAGTCATGTTCATCTGTTTGTTTGTTCTTTAATTCTTCTAGGTGTTTGTTAAACATTTCTTGCATCTTCTTGATCTTTGCCTCCATTCTTTTTCCGAGGTCCTGGATCATCTTCAGTATCATTATTCTGAATTCTTTTTCTGGAACGTTGCCTATCTCCACTTCATTTATTTGTTTTTCTGGTATTTTATCTTGTTCCTTCATCTGGTACATAGCTCTCTGTCTTTTCATCTTGACTCTCTTTCTGTGAATGTGGTTTTTGTTCCACAGGCTGCCGGATTGTAGTTCTTGCTTCTGCTGTCTACCCTCTGGTGGATGAAGCTATCTAAGAGGCTTGTGCAAGTTTCCTCTTGGGTTTGTTTTTGTAGGTCCTTTTCTTCTCTTGTATTTCCCACTTAGAGAAGTTCCTTTAGTATTTGTTTTAGAGCTAGTTTGGTGGTACTGAAATTCCCTTAACTTTTCCTTATCTGTAAAGCTTTTGATTTCTCCGTTGAATCTGAATGAGATCCTTTTCTGGACAGGATAATCTTGGTTGTAGGTTCTTCCCTTTCATCACTTTAAATATGTCATGCCACTCCCTTCTGGCCTGTAGTATTTTCTGCTGAGAAATCAGCTGTTAACCTTATGGGAGTTCCCTTGTATGTTACTTGTCATTTTTCCCTTGTTGCTTTTAATAATTTTTCTTTGTGTTTAATTTTTGTCAGTTTGATTGCTATGTGTCTCGGCATGTTTCTCCTTGTTTTATCCTGCCTGGGACTCCCTGTGCTTCCTGGACTTGGGTGGCTATTTCCTTGCCCATGGTAGGGAAGTTTTTGACTATAATCTCTTCAAATATTTTCTCGGGTCCTTTCTCTCTCTCTTTTCCTACTGGGACGCCTATAATATGAATGTTGCCACATTTAATGTTGTCACAGAGGTTTCTTAGGCTGTCTTCATTTCTTTTCATTTTTTTCTTTATTGTGTTCCACAGCAGTGAATTCCACCATTCTGTCTTCCAGGTCACTTATCCGTTCTTCTGCCTCAGTTATTCTGCTATTGATTCCTTCTAGTGTAGCTTTCATTTCAGTTATTGTATTGTTCATCTGTTTGTTCTTTAATTCTTCTATGTCTTTGTTAAACATTTCTTGCATCTTCTTGATCTTTGCCTCCATTCTTTTTCCGAGGTCCTGGATCATCTTCAGTATCATTATTCTGAATTCTTTTTCTGGAACGTTGCCTATCTCCACTTCATTTACTTGTTTTTCTGGTGTTTTATCTTGTTCCATCATCTGGTACATAGTCCTCTGCCTTTTCATTTTGTCTGTCTTTCTGTGAATGTGGTTTTCATTTCACAGGCTGCAGAATTGTAGTTCTTTTTGCTTCTGCTGTCTGCCCTGTGGTGGATGAGGCTATCTAAGAGGCTTGTGCCAACTTGCAATGGGAGAGACTGGTGGTGAGTAGAGCTGGGTGTTGCTCTGGTGGGCAGAGCTCAGTAAAACTTTAATCTGCTTGTCTGCTGATGGGTAGGGCTGGGTTCCCTCCGTGTTGGTTGTTCGGCCTGAGGTGACCCAACACTGGAGGCTGTTGGCTGTTTGGTGGGACTAATGGCAGACTCTCGGAGGACTCCTTCCCAGAACTTTTTCTGCCAGTGTCCTTGTCCCCGTGGTGAGCCACAGCCACCCTGCTCCTCTGCAGGAGACCCTCCAACAGTAGCAGGTAGGTCTGGTCCAACCTCCTATGGGGTCACTGCTCCTTCCCCTTTGTCCCGATGCACACACTACTTTGTGTGTGCCCTCCAAGAGTAGAGTCTCTGTTTCCCCCAGTCCTGTCAAAGTCCTGCAGTTAAATCCCACTGGTCTTTCAAAGTCTGATTATCTGGGTATTCTCCTTCCTCTTGCCACACCCCCAGTTTGGGAAGCCTGACGTGGGGTGCAGAATCTTCACTCCAGTGGGTGGATTTCTGTGGTATAAGTGTTTTCCAGTTTGTGAGTCACCCACCCAGCGGTTATGGGATTTGATTTGTTTGTGATTGTGTTCCTCCTACCGTCTCACTGTGGCTTGTCCTTTGTCTTTGGATGTGGGGTATCTTTTTTGGTGAGTTCCAGTGTCTTCCTGTTGATGATTGTTCAGCAGTTAGTTGTGATTCCAGTGCCCTTGCAAGAGGGGGTGAGCACATGTCCTTCTACTCTGCCATCTTGAACCAATTTCCAATAAATGATGTAAATGTTAAACACCTTTTAATTTATTCACAATCAATATATTTCTAAACACTTGATTAAAACAAGAAAATATGATTTTGAGTAGAATTCTTTTTTTTTTTTTGGTGGTACACGGGCCTCTCACTGTTGTGGCCTCTCCTGTTGCGGAGCATAGGCTCCAGACACACAGGCTCAGCGGCCATGACTTACAGGCCCAGCCGCTCCATGGCATGTGCCATCTTCCCGGACCGGGGCACGAGCCCATGTCCCCTGCATCGGCAGGCAGACTCTCAACCACTGCGCCACCGGGGAAGCCCCTTGAGTAGAATTCTTAAATGCAACATCTAATTTCTCCTTTCTGATGCAAAAATAATGCAGGATTTTAAATTTTGCATGTAGAACATACTGATTCACAGATGAAATGGCTCATTTATGTTATATTAATTTAAGTCTTTCCATTCGTGGTGCCATGTAATTTTCCTCAAAGTGGATCATGAATACTGATAAACATACTTTTATATACTTCATAGACCCTATTTCCCACAAATAAGTCAAAATTCCTTAATAACAGTGAGCAATATTCAACTCTTGATTTAATAAGGCAAAATTCTGTTCATCAAAATAAAATATCATACATAGGAATTCTTGTTTAGTTCTTTAATCTCTTTGTATGTGTATGTGTGATTTATTCTGTTTTTCCTGACATTTGTGGAATCAAAAAGTTTTTCTACAACTGGACATTTGTTTCTTCTCTTCAGTGCTGCCTTACAATACCATAGTATTGATATAAAATGTGCAGTCAGTAGAGTAGGCAGTATATTTCAGGCATCAGACTTAATCTAGGTACCATTTTTATTCTGGTTTTAAAAGCCAGACTTGTACAACCCTGCATTGAAAGCAGAAAATACTTGTCCTTAGTCAGTGTTCCTGGACCAAATTATTTTACAGCAGCTAAGATAAATTAATTTTTTTCTCATAAAAGGAAATGAAACATTTTATCAATCAGTAGACTCAGGTAAACCAATGCATTTGAACAATCTATATTTTGAGTTAGTGGTTATCTGCTAACTCTATATGAAAACCTTTTTCTTCATTTCGGTGTTTTCCTAGTTATGTGGTTAGATTCAAGTTATTGTTTTTAAATTTCAAAATATTCCTAAAATATATTAGGTCTTGCATACAATGCTTTATCTCTTTACGCTTTGAAAACTTGATTGGTGATGTGGAAAATAAATTATTTATTTCCGCAATGATGTGGAAAATAAAATATTTAAATTTATTAATCTTACATATATTATAATAGTTCATAAATATAAGCACAAACCAGAGCTTCTTTAAACTGTGGACTAAGTCTGATTCCTTTTTAAAATAACCAACGTAGAATAATCGTAAAACAATGCACAATTTATGAAAAAGAAAAGAAGGGAAGGAGGAAGGAAGGGAGGGGAAAAAAATAGCCATTCGAGCAATCTGGGAATTTCATAACAGCTGTTATAAAGTTCAGATGATTACAAATTATTTTAAAGCAATATATAGTGGTTATCTATATTTCTGATGTAGAGAAATGCTCTTTTGTATTTCTGTAATTAACTTTCGGGAGAATAGTGTTAAATATATATTTATTACAGTCTAAATCTCTAATTAATAAGTTGTAAGTTGCCAAGCAAATTTACCTTAATTCATCAGCTTCTAAACTCATGCTTTTGCCCCCTCTTTTATAAATCATTTACCCAGTAATTTGCACTGATGCACTCGACCTCCAGGCAAACACCTGAGACTATTCTATCACAAAGAATTATTAAAACGAAAGCTGCAAAGCTAAATCTTCAGTGGTATCTAAAAAGTAGATAAGGACTGTATAAATCTGATTCCTCAAGACAAGGAGTTCTATAAATTAAGGGCAGATTGGCAAGTGATTAGGCAACACATGATTTAAGGTAAAAGTCTTTCAGTGGTCATGACATTGCATGGTGTTCACTGAATAAAAATATGCCAGTTCTTCAATGATGAATAACAAACTGTTTTGCCTCAAATGAATTAGCTGATTAAAAAAATGAATAAATAACATCAGCAGAGGCCATCTGGTCTACTTGTTGCTTTATATTAATTTATTATATTTTGTCCACAGATTCTTCAGCTCTCAGAAATATCATGCCTGTCATGGCCCAAGAAATCAAGACATTTGAAATATGTCTATAATATGTTAGTTTTATGCAAAGGCAATTTAGCATGTGTGCAGTTACTTTGCCTGCAATGACTATAATATAACGAAAATGGAAATAATTTATAACACTGTGCTCTGTGTCAAGTATACTTAAGCACTTTTGAGATAAGGCAGAAGATCTGGCTTCCCTCAGGACTAATAATGTTAATTTCTAAGTCATAATTTTAATTAACTGCCGTTGTTAGGATAGTTTTTTCTTCCTCTAATCCTAATCACATTTGGTATTTAAATGACTTATTAAATAAATATTGTTCCCATTTTATCCATTGTCAAGTCAAAGGTCTTTGCTTTAAGAAAATTTTAGACTAGGTCTCGAGTTTTTAGAAGTTGTTCAGGGACCTTATGAACTGTATCATGAGTAAATAACTAATTGGTACTATACTCTATGCTATTGGCACATTCAAATAGTTTAATTGATTCAGTGTAGTTTTTCCCTCTTAAAAACATGAGACCTGTGGCTATGGTAGATTTCTCATTGTTCAGTTACATTGCCTGTTAGTGAATTATTCTGTTTCAAGGGCAAAAGTATGTTTTCCCATATGGAAAAAAAATCTTACAATTTAGGCAGTAGATAAGTAAGTAACATGATTGTTAGTCGCGTGCTAAATAATAGTAATGCATGCAGTCGTTTACTTTGCACAACTTAATAGATGAAAATATGAGCCTATGACTGATATTTACTTAAACTTTACTGATCGGCCTGAGTTCTTTAAGCCTCAACCTTTGGTCCTTTTGAATTGCTCTATATAGCAGTCCCTCATATGAAGTTGCATCCTATAAACATAATTCTGTTACAGCACTTAGCATTTTGTAGTTAACATTTTGTTGTTTTAGGAAAGTTTTTTCTCATCTACCACCTACTGAAGCTTTTAGAGAAAACAACTGGCATTGTAGTCTAATCAAGTGTCATATTCATAGTAGAATTAAAAGAAATTATTATTTAATGAAGAAGCACTTTGTGCATTTGTATAATGTGCACATGAGCAATTCATGAATGCTTTTTCATGAAGGGGATATAATTTCCAAATTTGAAATTGGTATTTTAATGAAGTAGAAGTTACCTTTATTTCATTTTCCTCATTCAAGTTTAGTGCAACTCTCCCTTCCTCATTTAAGGCTGTGTCTTAAGTTACTGCAAAATGAACCGAGGCTAAGATTGCATGGTCACCAATTAACAGTGAAGTCCTGAGAGATGTCTTCTGTACTGGAAGCTCACCTAATATCATTTGAAATTATATCCTTGTCTTTCATTCAGATGTAGATCTGCATCTTTCTAATTGTAACATAGTCATCAAAATCTGCTACTTTCAATGACTACAATAGCTAATATCCTCTTACATTATTTCTGTGGGTTGGTTCCATAAATCCTCACAAAAATCCTATGAGGCAGGTTGTATCATCATCTCTTCTGTATCTTCCCCCATTGTTACCCAGCTACCTCTTGGAGAGCTGGTAAGTGAACTTGTGGTCTGACTACACACCTTGCTCATCATCATGAAACTTTATTTCCCACATCTTGACATCTTTGTCTTCTGTGTTCCTGCATCTGGATTGGGTCCTGAAAAACTGAGCTCAGCTGTAGTGCCAGAACCCTTTCCCTAACATTTAGGGAGTCTTCCTTACCACTTTAGAGCAAACTGTCAGAAAACATTTCCTTCATTCCCGGGAGGCTGTTTCTCCTGCTCATGGGAGGTCTCAGCAGTGTCAGATATCTCTGGTGATGGAATCTTTTGATCCTAGAACCAGCAGCAGTCACCACTGAGAGAAGTAACATTTAATCATTTCTTGACCTTTCTTCTTCCAGCTTAGTGATTCTAGATGATGTTTTTTCTTTATCTTCTGTTCCTTAATTAGCACCTGTTGACTAAATGGATCAAAAAGCTTTACCTTATCCACATCATTATTTACTTCTGGGCACAAATCTTGTTTATCTGAATTCCAATCAGTTTCTCTCATACTGACCATCCCATGGATACTTTTTTGTTGTAATTTTCTCGTTTTAGAGGTTCATACTGTTAAGTACTTGCTGAATTTCAGGATATGGTTTTTCAGTCAGAACAGTGGGAAATGAGTTAATAAAGCTTCTACTTTCATTTTAAAGACCCCTGAGAGATACTTAACCAGTTGCCTGCTGTGTAAATGTTATTGAGAATGAAAAACATAAAGCAGATTTACAGCTGCAGTTTTGTCCACTTCTATTCCAGACTTTATACACAATAACAAAAATAACATATAGCACTTTAATGGTTATTTCTTTGAAAAGGCTTCAGTGTGATTTATGTAATAAATTAGATACTAAAAACTTTCACAAAACGTTATTGCTTAAAAACTAGGAAATGAAGACACTAGGGGTAAATATAACTTGAGAAATAGCATTTTCCCTAAAATAAAATCTTGGTTTTCAAATAAATGCCTTTTTTGCTACTTTTCCAGTAAATAGGTCTTACTTATTGCCATAAAAATATGTATTTGTGAAAACTTCTAACATACTTTTTTTGAAACAAACCTCAGTTTTTGGTGGTACTAGTATTTTCCTCTTACCATAAATAAACCTTTGCCCGTCAAACAGATGTGTATTTCTTTTTCCACATTGCCAGCAATATATCACCCTTAAGTTCCTCCTGTGTAGCAAAACCTCACTGTACTCGTTGAGTAAGGATGACTGAAGAGTAGGTTACAGCCAAGTTTTTTGTAATTGTTTTTGAGGGGAGTTTTTTATTGTGTGAACTTTTTAGTTTTTAGTGGAGTATAGGTGATTAATAATGTTGTGTTAGTTTCGGGTGTATAGCAAAGTGATTCAGTTACACATATACATGTTTCTATTCTATTTCAAATTCTTTTCCCATTTAGGTTGTTACATAATATTGAGCAGAGTTCCCTGTGCTATACAGCAGGTCCTTGTCGGTTATCTATTTTATATATAGTAGTCTGTTTATGTCAATCCCAAACTTGCAATTTATCACTCGCACCACCTTTCGCCTTTTGTAACGTTAAGTTTGTTTTCCAAACTAAGTCTGTGAGTCTGTTTCTGTTTTGTAAATAAGTTCATTTGTATCTTTTTAGATTCTGCATATAAGAGATATCATATGATATTTGTCTTTCTCTGCCTGACTTCCTTCACTCAGTATGGCCATATCTAGGTCCATCCATGTTGCTGCAAATGACATTATTTCATTCTTTTTAATGACTGAGTAATATTCCATTGGGTATATGTGCCACATCTTCTTTATCCATTCATCTGTGGATGGACATTTAGGTTGCTTCCAGGTTTTGGCTATTGTAAACAGTGTTGCAATGAACATTGGGGTGCATGTATCCTTTCAGACATGTTTTTCTATGGATATATGCCCAGGAATGGGATTGCAGGATCATATGGTAGCTCTATTTTTAGTTTTTTAAGGAACCTACATCCTGTTCTCCACAGTGGCTCTACCAATTTATATTCCCAGCAACAGTGTAGGAGGGTTCCCTTCTCTCCACACCCTCTCCCGCATTTATTGTTTGTGGATTTTTTGATGATAGCCATTCTGACTGCTATAAGATGGTATCTCATTGTAGTTTTGATTTGCATTTCTCTAATAATTAGCGATGTTGAACATGTTTTCAATTTTAACACAATTTGACTAATGTTTGTAAAACCTGTAGTTTTCGTTTGTGGTTAATTTATGGCATCAATTTTTTTTTTTTTTTTTATGCGTTACGCGGGCCTCTCACTGTCGCGGCCTCTCCCGTTGCGGAGCACAGGCTCCGGACGCGCAGGCTCAGCGGCCATGGCTCACGGGCCCAGCCGCTCCGCGGCATGTGGGATCTTCCCACACCGGGGCACGAACCCGTGTCCCCTGCATCGGCAGGCGGACTCTCAACCACTGCGCCACCAGGGAAGCCCTGGCATCAATTTTAATTAACATAAAGGGTGGATGATGAATGTGTTTCCGTCAGCGTGGGACTTTAATGCACATAAGAGTGACTATAAAAAGCCCTTTTCTCCCAACAAAAAGACAAGCAAACTTTATTAATCGAAATGAAATATTCTTCTCAAATAGTTTTAAAAAGCTATATCGTTATTCTAATAGTGTTTCCATCCCTCAAAAACATTCCCAGACTTTTTTGGAATTACCTTGAGCATTCATCTCTGAAAGGCCATTCATGTACTTCCTACACAAAAATGTACAGAACTGTCTCCTTTGTTAAAAGCTTGCTTATTCTTTGATTGATGAGACTGAGCTCAGAAGTCAAAACTGGCCTGCAGAAGTATTGTGTTTGGGCGCCAAGTATACCCTAAAGGGATCTTAAGGCCGTAGGACACTTCTTGCTCACAAGTAATTGTCTTATATTTGGCTCCAAACCTCATGTACATAACTTACTTAATCTTTGAGAATTTATACATTAGTTACCCCTGACCAAACTCAATATTCATCTGGATTTTCTACATCTCACATTAATGTCTAATAGGCATCCCAAATCACCCCAAACAAAGCTTTTGATATTTCCCAATAATCCTGTTTCTGTTTAATTCTCCCTCATCTTCATAAACGACAACACTATTCTTCTCATTGCTCAGAACAAAAACCTTGGAGTTATCCTTGACTCCCTTCTTTCTCTTCAGCTTCAATCCATCAGCAAATCCTGTTGGCTCTACCTTAAAAAAATGTGTGCAAAATCTGCTACTCCATTGTCCTCAGCCAACACACGCTCATGTTGGCTATTGCGGTGGTCTCCCCACTTCTGCCTTTGCTCCCCTGCAGCAAAGACAATGGCCAGAATCAACCTTCTAAAATGAAAGCCAGATCTTGTCACCCTCTCTTCACAACCTTCAGTGCTTCTCGTTTTACCACTGAAGTCATGATCCTTGAAACAGTATTTGAAGCTCTGCATAAGAGGTCCTTGAAACCTCTGTGACCCACCCCTAATTTCCCCTCATTGTCTCTGCTTCAGCTACACTCTTCTAGCATGATAGGAATAGTGTTGCCCCGGATCTTTGAGCTTGTTGTTCCCTCTGCCTGGAATGCTTTTCTGCTTGTCCACATGGCTGCCTTTCACATCTTCCTCAAGTATTTGCCCAAATGTCACCTTGTGGCTGAGGCTCTCCCTGACTGTCCTGTTTAAAGTGGAAACGACTCCTCCCACCCACCCCTCTACTCCCTATTCCCTTTCCTCTGTCTAATTATTTTTTGTCTGAAACTCTTCTCTCTCCTAATATAATGTGTCCTTTATTCGCTTATTGTCTATCTCCCTGCACTAAAATAAAAACTCTTATTAAATTTCAGGGATTTCAGTCTGTTTTGCTCACTTCTATATCCTTGGACCTGAAGTAAGTGATTGACACACAGGAACACCTATATATTAAAGATATATGGTTCTTTCCAAAACTCGTAAGAACCCTAGACTAGTAAGATATACCACTACTAATATTCATCCTTATGTGGCTTAGAGCCTTTGATCCAATTTATTTATGAATTTTCATATATTCAGTTAGCATCTTCATAAATTCTTTCATATAACTCCTTAGCTTGATCCTATGTCCTCATTCTTGTGGTTCAGCAATGGTATCTTGTCCATATCTTGGCAGTTAATTAGTAATTTTTTATTAGATTTCAATGTCCTAATGTCTCCTAAAGTTGAACATTTTAGTGATAATGTATGCTTTTCTCTTCTCAAATATCTCCTCCGACTTACATATTTGAAATACAACTTTTAATTCCTTCTCCAATAGTATGTTGACCATGACGGTCTTCACCTTTAAAGATGTGAGATGTTTTTCAATATTCTTCCAACATCTATAATTGAGACCATTAGGCTATTTTCTTTTTTTCACTGCTAATTCTGCTGCCTGAAACCTCCATGTAAGGTAATCGTGGAGCCTTTTTCATTCTCCATATATCTTTAATTTACCAGATTCCCTCTCTTAGGGATAGTGCTTTTATTGCAAGAAGAAAGATGTAGATATCACACAATGTATTTCTTCTGTTGTTTCCATGACCACTATGTGTTCATGAATATTTGTCAATTTTGTGAAATAACTAGAAACGCCAATGGATTCTCAGCTGTCCCCCAAAATTGAAATCAGCAAAGATTAGGGCTGAGTCAACAAAATTCTATGGAAAAAAAAAAAAAAAAGAATAGGTTGGAGCAGAAGGGGTCAGAGAAAAAAAGTCGTTTTCTTGGACATTACGAGGGGGTTGAATTCATCATTTGGAATCTCTCCAACTGAGAGTCAGAGAACCCAAAACCAGGATCAAGGGTTATATTATGCCAAAAAATGAAGGATGAGGGAACTCACAGAGATAAAGGCTGAAGTCTTAGAAAGCCAAGAAATGTCAAAGTGCTGACGCTTGTAGTCAAAATATAAATAAATAAGCAGATCTAAAATCTGGGAACCAAGAAAGATCAAGCAAAGACTCTGGAATTCTAAGGACTAGAGCCACACAGTGAGAATCAGTTTGGAAAATAATTGTGAAAATTTTCTGTTTAAGACATGGGATCTTTTTGAGCTCCTGATATATTTTCTTCTTTTCTGAAAAGTACGTTAAGCTAATAGCATCCATGATTTCTTGATGATCATGAATTTTAAAGGCTCTTGATATATGAACAGTAATGTGAACACTAATAATTTAATGTTTGGTTAGTCTATCCTGTTTTGTGTGCATGCTTTCCACTTTCATCGTGTTCCATTATTTGATCTGCCCATTTTGTTCTTGCTTACCGGGGAACTTCTAGGATACATTCTATACCCTGAATAATTTAACTCAAATCATGTTCCATTAGACAGTAAGTATGCTTTATCTTCTTATTAATAATAGATTGTCCTAAATTAATTTCATTTATAGTTACCTATTCTGGTTATATAACACTGCATAATAAGTAACCACAAAACTTACTGGGTAAGACAATCCCTTTTTTTTTTTTGTGATCAAAGATTCTGTGGTTCAGGGATTCAGATAGGGAACAACAGGGTTGCTCGCCTCTGTTACATGATGTCTGAGGCTCAGCTGGCATGACTTGAATGGTTAAGGGGTGACTCTAAGCCTGGGAGTTGAATCATCTTCCAGCTTCTTCATGCCTGTGTCTGGGATCTGGGCTTGGATGGCTGAAGTGTGGGTTTCGCTGGAACCAAGGATCCAAGTCCCCACATGTGACATTTCCAGGCAGTCAGTCTCAGGGTAGTCTGATGTAGTACATAACAGTGCAGGGCTCATGAGCGAGTGTTTCCAGCAGTAAGTAAGCTGCATGATCTTTTAAGTCCCAGCTTTAGAAGTCCATGATGTCACTTCCACTGTACTCTATTCGTCACAACAATCTTAAGGCCACCCAGAATCCTGGGGAAGGAACACAGACCACAACTTTCCTTGGGAGAAGTATTGAAGTATTTGCAGCTATAATTTAAAACTTAGGCCATGTTGCCTAAGGAAATATTGGATGTTCTTTATTTCTGGTGTTATCAATAACCATTATAGCAGTTACTCATTTTAAAGAGCATGTGAGCATTCAGATAAATAACGTTACACAGTTTAACCATCGTGTGCATCCTTTTATGGTTGCACTTCGTTTTTTCTTGTACCATATACTTCTTCAAATGTGTTTTCTTAACTGTTTGCTCTTCAAGTTCATGAATCGTTATTTATTTTTTTTAAGCCAATGAATGTTTTAATTAATGAAATTTAAACCATATAAAATCAGTGACTCTAGATGGTACACTTATGGATGTTATATCCATATTATCTTTTTTTTGGATTTTTTTTTAACATCTTTATTGGGGTATAATTGCTTTACAATGGTGTGTTAGTTTCTGCTTTATAACAAAGTGAATCAGTTATACATATACATATACATATGTTCCCATATGTCTTCCCTTTTGCGTCTCCCTCCCTCCCACTCTCCCTATCCCACCCCTTCAGGCTGTCACAAAGCACCGAGCTAATATCCCTGTGCCATGCAGCTGCTTCACACTAGCTATCTACCTTACTACGTTTGTTAGTGTGTATATGTCCATGACTCTCTCACCCTGTCAAAGCTAACCCTTCCCCCTCCCCATATCCTCAAGTCCGTTCTCCAGTAGGTCTGCGTCTTTATTCCTGTCTTACCCCTAGGTTCTTCATGACATTTTTTTTTTCTTAAATTCCATATATATGTGTTAGCATACGGTATTTGTCTTTTTCTTTCTGACTTACTTCACTCTGTATGACAGATTCTAGGTCTATCCATCTCATTACAAATAACTCAATTTCATTTCTTTTTAAGGCTGAGTAATATTCCATTGTATATATGTGCCACATCTTCTTTATCCATTCATCCGATGATGGGCACTTAGGTTGTTTCCATCTCCGGGCTATTGTAAATAGAGCTGCAATGAACATTTTGGTACATGACTCTTTGAATTTTGGTTTTCTCAGGGTATATGCCCAGTAGTGGGATTGCTGGGTCATATGGTAATTCTATTTGTAGTTTTTTATTTTTTTTTTGCAGTACACGGGCCTCTCACTGTTGTGGCCTCTCCCGTTGCGGAGCGCAGGCTCCGGACGTGCAGGCTCAGCGGCTATGGCTCACAGGCCTAGCCGCTCTGCGGCATGTGGGATCTTCCCGGACTGGGGCACAAACCCGTGTCCCCGCATCGGCAGGCAGACTCCCAACCAGTGCGCCACCAGGGAAGCCCTATTTGTAGTTTTTTAAGGAACCTCCCTACTGTTCTCCATAGTGGCTGAACCAATTCACATTCCCACCAGCACTGCAAGAGCGTTCCCTTTTCTCCGCACCCTCTCCAGCATTTATTGTTTCTAGATTTTTTGATGATGGCCATTCTGACTGGTGTGAGATGATATCTCATTGTAGTTTTGATTTGCATTTCTCTAATGATTAATGATGTTGAGCATTCTTTCATGTGTTTGTTGGCATTCTGTATATCTTCTTTGGAAAAATGTCTATTTAGGTCTTCTGCCCATTTTTGGATTGGGTTGTTTGTTTTTTTGTTACTGAGCTGCATGAGCTGCTTGTAAATTTTGGAGATTAATCCTTTGTCAGTTGCTTTGTTTGCAAATAGTTTCTCCCATTCTGAGGGTTGTCTTTTGGTCTTGTTTATGGTTTCCTTTGCTGTGCAAAAGCTTTGAAGTTTCATTAGGTCCCATTTGTTTATTTTTGTTTTTATTTCCATTACTCTGGGAGGTGGGTCAGAAAGGATCTTGCTGTGATTTATGTCATAGAGTGTTCTGCCTATGTTTTCCTCTAAGAATTTGATGGTTTCTGGCCTTACATTTAGGTCTTTAATCCATTTTGAGCTTATTTTTGTGTATGGTGTTAGGGAGTGATGTAATCTCATACTTTTACATGTGCCTGTCCAGTTTTCCCAGCACCATTTATTGAAGAGGCTGTCTTTTCTCCACTGTACATTCCTGCCACCTTTATCAAAGATAAGGTGTCCATATGTGCGTGGGTTTATCTCTGGGCTTTCTATCCTGTTCCATTGATCTATCTTTCTGTTTTGTGCCAGTACCATACTGTCTTGATTACTGTAGCTTTGTAGTATAGTCTGAAGTCAGGGAGCCTGATTCCTCCAGCTCCTTTTTTCGTTCTCAAGATTGCTTTGGCTATTCAGGGTCTTTTGTGTTTCCATACAAATTGCGAAATTTTTTGTTCTAGTTCTGTGAAAAATGCCAGTGGTAGTTTGATAGGGATTGCCTTGAATCTGTAGATTGCTTTGGGTAGTAGAGTCATTTTCACAATGTTGATTCTTCCCATCCAAGAACATGGTATATCTCTCCATCTATTTGTATCATCTTTAATTTCTTTCATCAGTGTCTTATAATTTTCTGCATACAGGTCTTTTGTCTCCTTAGGTAGGTTTATTCCTAGATATTTTATTCTTTTTGTTGCAATGGTAAATGGGAGTGTTTTCTTGATTTCACTTTCAGATTTTTCATCATTAGTATATAGGAATGCCAGAGATTTCTGTGCATTAATTTTGTATCCTGCTACTTTACCAAATTCATTGATTAGCTCTAGTAGTTTTCTGGTAGCATCTTTAGGATTCTCTATGTATAGTATCATGTCATCTGCAGACAGTGACAGCTTTACTTCTTCTTTTCCGATTTGGATTCCTTTTATTTCCTTTTCTTCTCTGATTGCTGTGGCTAAAACTTCCAAAACTATGTTGAATAAGAGTGGTGAGAGTGGGCAACCTCGTCTTGTTCCTGATCTTAGTGGAAATGCTTTCAGTTTTTCACCATTGAGGATGATGTTTGCTGTGGGCTTCTCATATATGGCCTTTATTATGTTGAGGAAAGTTCCCTCTATGCCTGCTTTCTGCAGGGTTTTTATCATAAATGGGTGTTGAATTTTGTCGAAAGCTTTCTCTGCATCTACTGAGATGATCATATGGTTTTTCTCCTTCAATTTGTTAATATGGTTTATCACATTGATAGATTTGCGTATATTGAAGAATCCTTGCATTCCTGGAATAAACCCCACTTGTTCATGGTGTATGATCCTTTTAATGTGCTGTTGGATTCTGTTTGCTAGTATTTTGTTGAGGATTTTTGCATCTATGTTCATCAGTGATATTGGCCTGTAGTTTTCTTTCTTTGTGACATCCTTGTCTGGTTTTGGTATCAAGGTGACGGTGGCCTCATAGAAGGAATTTGGGAGTGTTCCTCCCTCTGCTATAATTTGGAAGAGTTTGAGAAGGACAGGTGTTAGCTCTTCTGTAAACGTTTGATAGAATTCATCTGTGAAGCCATCTGGTCCTGGGCTTTTGTTTGTTGGAAGATTTTTAATCACAGTTTCAATTTCAGTGCCTGTGATTGGTCTGTTCATATTTTCTATTTCTTCCTGATTCAGTCTTGGCAGGTTGTGCATTTCTAAGAATTTGTCCATTTCTTCCAGATTGTCCATTTTATTGGCATAGAGTTGCTTGTAGTAATCTCTCATGATTTTATTTCTGCAATGTCAGTTGTTACTTCTCCTTTTTCATTACTAATTCTATTGATTTGAGTCTTCTCCCTTTTTTTCTTGATGAGTCTGGCTAGTGGTTTATCTATTTTGTTTAACTTCTCAGAGAACCAGCTTTTAGTTTTATTAATCTTTGCTGTCATTTCCTTCATTTCTTTTTCATTTATTTCTGATCTGATTTTTATGATTTCTTTCCTTCTGCTAGCTTTGGGGTTTTTTTGTTCTTCTTTCTCTGATTGCTTGAGGTGCAAGGTTAGGTTGTTTATTCGAGATGTTTTCTGCTTCTTAAGGTGGGCTTGTATTGCTATAAACTACCCCCTTAGAACTGTTTTTGCTGCATCCCATAGGTTTTGGGTCGTTGTGTCTCCAGTGTCATTTGTTTCTAGGTATTTTTTAATTTCCTCTTTGATTTCTTCAGTGATCACTTCATTATTAAGTAGTGTATTGTTTAGCCTCCATGTGTTTGTATTTTTTACAGATCTTTTCCTGTAATTGATATCTAGTCTCATGGCATTGTGGTCAGAAAAGATACTTGATACAATTTCAATTTTCTTAAATTTACCAAGGCTTGATTTGTGACCCAAGATATGATCTATCCTGGAGAATGTTCCATGAGCACTTGAGAAAAATGTGTATTCTGTTGTTTTTGGATGGAGTGTCCTATAAATATCAATTAAGTCCATCTTGTTTAATGTATCATTTATAGCTTGTGTTTCCTTATTTATTTTCATTTTGGATGATCTGTCCATGGGTGAAAGTGGGGTGTTAAAGTCCCCTACTATGAATGTGTTACTGTCGATCTCCCCTTTTATGGCTGTTAGTATTTGCCTTATGTATTGAGGTGCTCCTATGTTGGGTGTATAAATATTTACAATTGTTACATCTTCTTCTTGGATCAATCCCTTGATCATTATGTAGTGTCCTTCTTTGTCTCTTTTAATAGTCCTTATTTTAAAGTCTATTTTGTCTGATATGAGAATTGCTACTCCAGCTTTCTTTTGGTTTCCATTTGCATGGAATATCTTTTTCCATCCCCTTACTTTCAGTCTGTATGTGTCTCTAGGTCTGAAGTGGGTCTCTTGTAGACAGCATATATAAGGGTCTTGTTTTTGTATCCATTCAGCCAATCTGTGTCTTTTGGTGGGAGCATTTAGTCCATTTACATTTAAGGTAATTATCGATATGTATGTTCCTATTCCCATTTTCTAAATTGTTTTGGGTTCGTTATTGTAGGTCTTTTCCTTCTCTTGTGTTTCTTGCCTAGAGAAGTTCCTTTAGCATTTGTTGTAAAGCTGGTTTGGTGGTGCTGAACTCTCTCAGCTTTTGCTTGTCTGTAAAGGTTTTAATTTCTCCATCAAATCTGAATGAGATCCTTGCTGGGTAGAGTAGTCTTGGTTGCAGGTTTTTCTCCTTCATCACTTTCAGTATGTCCTGCCACTCCCTTCTGGCTTGTAGGGTTTCTGCTGAGAGGTCAGCTGTTAACCTTATGGGGATTCCCTTGTGTGTTATTTGTTGTTTTTCCCTTGCTGCTTTTAATATGCTTTCTTTGTATTTAATTTTTGACAGTTTGATTAATATGTGTCCTGGCGTATTTCTCCTTGTATTTATCCTGTATGGGACTCTCTGTGCTTCCTGGACTTGATTAACTATTTCCTTTCCCATATTAGGGAAGTTTTCAACTATAATCTCTTCAAATATTTTCTCAGTCCCTTTCTTTCTTTCTTCTTCTTCTGGAACCCCTATAATTCGAATGTTGGTGCGTTTCATGTTGTCCCAGAGGTCTCTGAGACTGTCCTCAGTTCTTTTCATTCTTTTTTCTTTATTCTGCTCTGCAGTAGTTATTTCCACTACTTTATCTTCCAGGTCACTTATCCGTTCTTCTGCCTCAGTTATTCTGCTATTGATCCTATCTAGAGTACTTTTAATTTCATTTATTGCGTTGTTCATCGTTGCTTGTTTCATCTTTAGTTCTTGTAGGTCCTTGTTAACTGTTTCTTGCATTTTGTCCATTCTATTTCCAAGATTTCGGATCATCCTTACTATCATTATTCTGAATTCTTTTTCAGGTAGATTGCCTATTTCCTCTTCATTTGTTAGGTCTGGTGCATTTTTACCTTGCTCCTTCATCTGCTGTGTGTTTTTCTGTCTTCTCATTTTGCTTATCTTACTGTGTTTGGGGTCTCCTTTTTGCAGGCTGCAGGTTCGTAGTTCCCGTTGTTTTTGATGTCTGTCTCCAGTGGCTAAGGTTGTTTCATTGGGTTGTGTAGGCTTCCTGGTGGAGGGGACTAGTGCCTATGTTGTGGTGGATGAGGCTGGATCTTGTCTCTCTAGTGGGCAGGTTCACGTCTAGTGGTGTGTTTTGGGGTGTCTGTGGCCTTATTATGATTTTAGGCCGCCTCTCTGCTAATGGGTGGGGTTGTGTTCCTGTTTTGCTAGTTGTTTGGCATAGGTTGTCCAGCACTGTGGCTTGCTGGTCGTTGAGTGAAGCTGAGTGCTGGTGTTAAGATGGAGGTCTCTGGGAGATTTCCGCCGTTTAATATTATGTGGAGCTGGGAGGTCTCTTGTTGACCAGTGACCTGAAGTTGGCTCTCCTACCTCAGAGGCAGAGCCCTGACTTCTGGCTGTAGCACCAAGAGCCTTTCATCCACACGGCTCAGAATAAAAGGGAGAAAAAGTAGAGAGAATTAGTAGATGTATGAGGAAAGAAAGAAGGAAAGGAGGAAAGGAAGGAAGGAAGAAAGAAGCAGAGAAGGAAAGAAAGGAGGGAGGGAGGGAGGAAGGAAGGAAGGAAGGAGGGAAAGAAGGAAAAAAGACAGAAAGAAAGAAGGTACAGTAAAAATAAAATAAAGTATAATATAGTTATTGAATTAAAAAATATTTAGAAAAAAAAGAAAGGGACGGATAGAACCTTAGGACAGATGTTGGAAGCAAAGCTATACAGAGAAAATCTTACACAGAAGCATACACATACACCCTCACAAAAAGAGGTAAAGGGGGAAAAATCATAAATCTTGCTCTCAGAGACCACCTCAATTTGGGGTGATTCGTTGTCTAAAGGAGGGAGGGAAGGAAGGAAAGAAAGAACGAAGGTAAAGCATAATAAAGTTATTACAATTAAAATTAATTATTAAGAAAAAAATTTTTAAAAAAAACCATGGACGGATAGAGCCCTAGGACAAATGGTGGAAGCAAGAGTATACAGACAAGATCTCACACAGAAGCATACACATACACATTCACAAAAAGAGGAAAAGGGAAAAAAATCGTAGATCTCGCTCCTAAATTCCACCTCTTCAATTTGGGATCATTCCTTGTCTATTCAGGTATTCCACAGATGCAGGGTATATCAAGTTGATTGTGGAGCTTTAATCCGCTGCTTCTGAGGCTGCTGCGAGAGATTTCCCTTTCTCTTCTTTGTTCTCACAGCTCACAGGAGCTCAGCTTTGGGTTTGGCCCTGCCTCTGCGTGTAGGTCGCTGGAGGGCGTCTGTTTTTTGCTCAGACAGGACGGGGTTAAAGGAGCCGCTGATTTGGGGGCTCCGGCTCACTCAGGCCGGGGGTGGGGGTGGGGAAGGAGGGGCACTACGTGCGGGGCGGGCCTGCGGCGGCAGAGGCGGCGTGACGTTGCACCAGCCTGAGGCCCGCCGTGCGTTGTCCCGGGGAAGTTGTCCCTGGATCCCGGGGAGATGGCAGTGGCGGGCTGCACAGGCTCCGCGGAAGAGGGGTGTGGAGAGTGACCTGTGCTCGCACACAGGCTCCTTGGTGGCGGCAGCAGCAGCAGCCTTAGTGTCTCCCGCCCGTCTCTGGGGTTCGCGCTTTTAGCCGCGTCTCGTGCTCGTCTCTGGGGTTCGCGCTTTTAGTCGCGGCTCGCGCCCGTCTCTGGAGTTCCTTTAAGCAGCGCTCTTAAACCCCTCTCCTCGCGCACCAGGAAACAAAGAGGGAAGAAGAAGTGTCTTGCCTCTTCGGCAGGTGCAGGCTTTTCCCCGAACTCCCTCCCGGCTAGCCGTGGTGCACTAACCCCTTCAGGCTATGTTCAAGCCGCCAACCCCAGTCCTCTCCCTGCGCTCCGTCCGAAACCGAAACCCGAGCCTCAGCTCGCAGCCCCGCCCGCCCCGGTGGGTGAGCAGCAAGCCTCTCGGGTTGGTGAGTGCTGGTCGGCACCGATCGTCTGTGCAGGAATCTCCCCGCTTTGCCCTCCGCACCCGTCGCTGTGCACTACTCCGCGGTCCCGAAACTCCCCCCTCTGCCTCCCGCAGTCTCCGCCCGCAGAGGGGCTTCCTAGTGTGTGGAAACTTTTCCTCCTTCACAGCTCCCTCCCACTGGTGCAGGTGCCGTCCTTATTCTTTTGTCTCTGTTTTTTCTTTTTTTCTTTTGCCTTACCCAGGTACATGGGGAGTTTCTTGCCTTTTGGGAGGTCTGAGATCTTCTGCCAGCCTTCAGTAGGTGTTCTGTAGGAGTTGTTCCACGTGTAGATGTATTTCTGGTGTATCCGTGGGGAGGAAGGCAATCTCCGCGTCTTACTCTTACGCCATCTTCAAGTCGTCCCCCCATGAATCGTTATTAACTTCTATGACTTTGCCTCCACTGACTTTGACAGTTCATTTGTTAAAATGTATATCATTTTGGTCTTAGAGTCATTTCCAATCCAATTGCTTGTCCACTGTTTTTCTATTTTCTATTACCATCCACATTTTATTTTATAATATCCACAGTGTTTCAGGAAAATATACCATAAAGTAAATGTGCCAGTAATTCTTCATCTATTTAGGCTCAATTCTTCAATGCCAAGTTTCTGAAAACTGCCTCTATCACAAGCAGTTTCAGAGAGCTGATTTCATCTTGGATGTGCCTTTTCTGACATTGAAAACATGTAAATCTTAAAATAATCTTATTCCATTAAACAGACCTTGCTTATTATTCCTGCCATCAGCTGATATAACTAGTTTGGTCCTTTGTTCAACTTATTTAATAATTTGTAGAATTTCAGTGAATGAGAGATACTTATAGGAAACAAACGCGCAACAAATAGGATTTTAGTAGTTTTGCTTTCCTTTTGGTTAACAGATTGTATGCATATTCTCTATTGTCAAATAATCAGGTTGAAAGCTTATGTTGTGTTCTTCTGTTTGCCTACATAAACTACTTTATATGCTGTTGAAATAATGTGGATTAAGACCGCAAGCATTTGAGTAATAAGTATTATTGGAAATGAGTGTCATTGTGTAATATTTCCAAAGTATGCTAGTTTGGGTATTTCCATGTACGTATTGAACAGTTTGAAAATTATATTTATGTATTTGTATATAATTAAATTTACCCATATATAGTTACATACATATATAATTATATGTACACCATGCAATTGTCATGACATTTCATATATTTACCTTTTTCTGGTGTTAAGAGGGACTCAGTTTCTTTCTATATTATGTGAATAATTGTAATAGATACTACCTTGCATCATTTTGTTTTAACTTTACATTATAAATCATGAAATTCAGGATAATGTTCATTAGTTTATAATTGGTCATTTTTATGTGCTAATGGAAGATAAGATGTCATGGGACTATTTCATTTTTTCCAGTTCTTTTTTTTCCCACTTTTCCAGTTATTTTAGAGCACCATCTTTAACCAAGTTTATGACTTGAGGTTCCTAGACCTAAATCTATATGAGAACTAGCATATGACCCAAGTGTCTTAATAAAGGGTATTTCTCATTTTATTTTTTTTCTCCTTTGCTCAGAACCAAGGCATCCTCTAAAGGGGATAGGAATGAGGTGTTAAATTTTAGTTCATCCTTCCCTGGGTGTATAAATTTAGGGGGATCCTAGCTTAGTGAGTAGAGCCCCTCCAGTCCAATTCCCCATGTTTATTACGCTTGGATTCTTGACTTTTGCCCCACAACTGCAGAGGTTGTCAAAATACCCCTATTTGCTGGGATTAGCAAATGTCCTCACTTAAATCATGGTTTTGATGCTCAGCACACTGTTTTCCATTTAGAAATAATATAGTTTTTCAAGTAACCTTAGTTTGTTTTTTTTTTTTAAATCACCTTCATAGTTGGTCTAAATAACCTACTTGACATGAGTAAAAATGAACATTCTGTCGCATTTTTCTTTAACTCTTAAATGTGTCTTCTTAATATTTGGCTTGGATTTTTGTGTAAGATTGGCCTTAAATTGTCATTTCTCGTGTTTCTTGTCACAATTTTTAGTGTTGGAGCTATAATATCCACAAAAATTATTTGAGAGGGAATTGTTTCTTTCTTTTTTCTTCCCCTGTTCACCGTTGCTGTAAGATTGGAATGAATTTGAAAGATCGGTAGTGTTGACTGAAAAATAATGCACAACCTAAAAGCTGAGAATTATGTTTTATTCGGTGGACTTAACTGAGGACCTAAGCAGAGGGTACACTTGTCAGATGGCCCTGAGGGACTGTTCTGAAGCGGTAAGGAAAAAGCCAGGATATATAGGAGTTTTTGCAAAAGAAAAAAAACAAAAAACAAAAAACCCAGGTAGTAGAACCTCAAAGCATTACTGCTGATTAAAGAAAAAGCAGACATCTCAAGTTAATGAATTTAGTGCTTTTTTTAATATATGGGAGGATGCAAGGGTCTGGGCTTATTGAAATTATTCCTGTACTATGCACCTGAGTTACCTGGGGCCAGTACCTGTTTTTCTCCATCCTGAATCCCTTCAGGGTGCACAGTCAGGGTGGCTGCAGTGGCTGCTTGTACCATATACTTGATGGCCGCAGCCTCCTTTGTTTACTGATATGGCAGGCGGCATTCTTTGTATACAGTAAAATTCACCTGTACTATCATATGAAGGTTTTTGTGAGATTTTTTACTCACAAACTCAGTTAGTTCAGTGGTTATGGTGCTATTCAGGCATCCTGTTCTTTGTAGAGTCGGGATCACAATCTAAAGTTCTGTCTATTTCATTAAGTTTTTAAAATTTTGGCATAAATTTGTTCATAGCCTTCTCATTATTTTCTTAATGTTGAGTGAATCTCAAATCTTGCCTCCACTTGTACCTTCTCCATTCTTGTCTTCGTTACTCTCAACATTATCTTTCCAAGAACAAGTTCTTAGACTCAGTAGTTCTTCTCAACTTTGTTTTCTATATCATTAGTATCTATTCTTCCTACTTTCCTTGTATTTAGTGTTTCTTTTTGTTACTTCCTAAGAATGCTCAACTGATACTTTATTCTTTATATTTAATGTAAGTGTTTAAAGCTGTCAGTTTCACTTACAGGTCCCCTTTAGGTACATCCCCCAAGTTTTGTTATATAGTATTTTCATTATTGTTTAGTAATGTTCAATATCTTTTAATATCCATCATGATTTTTATTAGTCCGTGTGTTATGTTAAAGTTTTGAAAAAATTTGATGTACGTACACACAGAGACTTGTATTTTATTGGTTATTTCTGTATAAACACATTATAGTCAGAGATACTACTTCTTGGATATTCCTTGAAAGACTTGCATTATGTTTTTTTATATAGCCAGTTACTGTAACGGTTCTGTGTTTTCTGGAGAAGATTGTGTATTCTCTAACTGTCGAACACAGAATTATTTATGTATCTTTAGATCTAAGAACTTGGTCCAGTTTATTATTGTAAGATTAAGCAAGATAATTTATTAAAATTTATGACTGATGTTTATTAGATAAAATGTTTCAAACCCTGTCCACCTCATTGTTTCAATTAGTATTTCATAAAGATCAACTTGCTTTTTCAATTTTTTTAAAAAAATAAAATGCATTTCATTTTACTGGAAGAGGTGTATTTGTAGGGATATATGGCCACGTATTATTATAGGGAATTCCCAGTTGTAAGCTGCATCTCTATATTGGCAGGAAAACAAGAACTAGTTAAGTGAAAACGAGCATTTGGCTGCCTATGGCAGTTCTGTGGTGTCACAGCAGGGTAAAAGTACCGGAAAGGTTGTATGACCAGATGGCCAGGAAATCTGGAATGCCTAGGAATAGAAGTTCTAATTGATTCTGTAAAAAGAACTTTTAAAATCACTGTAAGGCTAGTCCCAGCATGATCCAGTAATAATTAAAGGACATAATAATATTAAATAAGTAGAACTCAGAAGTAGGAAGCAAGACTCCTCTGTGCTTTCATGTAACTCAGCCACACAATAGAAAAGGCAGAATGCATTCATGGATAGAGGAATTTACCTACACTCATTCTGGCTATTCATGAAATAGATGGACCTAAACCGTTCCATTGCAGAATGATTCTGCCAGTTTAATGCTTTTGGCTTCAAATAACAGAATACCTAAATAATAATGAACTTAAAATTGTCATTATTATTTCATCTAATAAGAAGCCTGGAGGGAAGGGGTTCCAGATTTGGCTAGTTCTGTGGCCCACTGGTGCTAGGCACTTTATTTTTCACTTCACAGTCCTTAACGGGCTGGCCTTCGTGGTCAGGTTTTTTTCCAGACATGGGTTGTTCTTACATAGCTGTACACAAAGCGAGGAGGACTCTCAGTCTCTCTTTCTCTCTCTCTCTCTCTCTCACTCACTCACACACACACACACACACACACCCTTCATGAGAAATATGCTGCCAGAATCCCCTAACAGATTTTATTTCAGATCTTCTTAGACATAATTATGTCATAGTTACATGGAATCCTGGATAACTAAGTATCTGACATGTTCAGCCTGTATTCTGGAAAGCTGGCCTACTCTCTTGATATGGAAGAAGATTGAGAACATTTCTTGAGTAAACAACAAACAGAGTATCTAGAAGGATAGTCTAAGGAATGTCAAGTTTTGGTTGTTCTTTTCTGTCTTTAATGTAAATAATGGCTAATTTAGAAACTTTTACTTTAGCTCTTAGATAGTACTTTTGTTCTTATTTTGAATGTAGGGGTGTCTAATGTTTTGAAACACTTCAATAAGGGAAGCCACAGTCTGCAGACCTTATGGTGGAGATGATTAAATACCTGTACCTTGTATGTCCTGCCCTGTTCCCCCACCCCACGGTCCAGTCAGTGCTAGAAGGAGAACTAGTTTGAGTTCAGGGGCCACTCTAGTTAGCTGTGAACCTCAGGCAAATCACTTAACCTCTCTAGTACTGTACTTTCCATTTAAGTAAGGGCACTGTGTGTCCACTGCATGGTTTCTCTGAAGTGATTTTCTCACAGTTGCTTTTGCCAATCATATCTTCGTAAGGTCTCCTATGTTTTTCTCATATTGTTGAAACACCCAATGAAAACAGAGCTGACATCTCTGTCAACTCATCAACTTAATTAAAAATAATTAATAAGCACCTACTATGTGTAAGATGCCCAAATGAATAGGTCACAGTTCCCTTTCTCAGGGGCTTACTGTAGAGATGCAGTTATTAAAATGTAAATCAACACGTTAAAATACAAAACTCACAGAAGGCACAGACATAGAACAAAGGAAGGAATGCTTTATTGCAGTTAGGTTCTACACAACCACTTGGTTGGGTTAAGAACCTCTGGACTTTAGTCTGTATAAGAGAGAAAAGTATGGGAGGCTTTTAATACGTTATAACCATGTTTTTTCATTTGAAAAAAAAACCTCCTATGATTAATTTTGTTTATTCCTTCTCTCTTCTTTTTGTGGCTATGTATTTCCAGTTTCCAGTTGGACATCTTCTCCTAAACATCCTACAGGCCCTTCAAACTGAACATATCCAGAATCAAACTACTTGTCACCCCAAACTTCATCTTGCTCATTTGTTACCAGTTGTGACTTTAGTCTTTGCCTGGGGACATTTCTTAATAAATGCTATTTATGATTTTTTGGTTTTGATCTTATCTAGCCCAATATCAAAAAGAAATAGCTATAGTATATGTGCTACAACTGATTATCAATGAATGGGTAGGTGAAAATATCCCAGGATATTTTAAACTTTAACACTGAACTCACATCACAAAGGGGATTTAATTCAATCCAGCCATCCTCCCATTGCTTAAATATGGGCATTAATGTGAAGATTCGTGTCTGAAATTAAGATATTAGTAAATGATTTTTTAAAATCTGGAAATATATATATTATGTGACTATGCAGTGACTCCTGTGGTCTTTGTATATCTCTTTAGTGGTGGAATTTAACAACTACAAATTTATGAGGATGGTAGTCTAGTAGAGGCCCCATTTAATTTCCCAAGAAACTACAGCTCACCTTTCTAACTTGGTTATTTTATGTACTGCTACTGACTTTTCTTCAGTTTTATGTATGATGAATAATAAAAAATGTATTATTACATTGACTTTAACTCTTAGCCTTTGCTTTGACTCTGCAGGAGGAGACCTTTAATTTTTATATGCTTTGAAATTCATAAAAATTGACATTTTTGCCTCACAACTTATTTTTCCACTCTCATATGCTTTTCCTCTTGACTGAATTGAGTCTTTAGTAGTATTGTGGAGGCTGCCAATTACAAAATTCTCCCAGATTCACAGAACGACCGTGGGCTTGAAGAATATGCTGGGTAAAATTGGAGAATGGTTATATTCTCTCAGATATTTTCAGATAAAAATCTTAAATGGACATTCTTTTTCAAATCAGTAGTATGTTATTAACAATTGTTACATTAACAGAACATATTTAGTGCAAAATGTTTGATCATGGCATGGTTAAAGTAATTATTTTGATCATATTAATCACTTCACTGTTTTTTAAATTTATGTGAGAGTATTTTATTTTACTTTTTTATTTTTTGTAATTGAAGTATAGTTGACTTACAATGTTGTATTAATTTCTGCTGTACAGCAAAGTAATTCAGTTATACATATATACCGTCTTTTTAAAATTCTTTTCCATTATGGTTTAATCACAGGACATTGAATATAGTTCGCTGTGCTATACAGTAGGACCTTGTTGCTTATCCATCCTGTATATAAAAGCTTACATCTGCTAACCCTGACCTCCCACTCCATCCCTCCCCCAACCCCCTGCCCCTTGGCAGCCATCAGTCTGTTCTCTGTGTCTGAATCATTTCACTATTAAACTCAAGTATCACTCGTTTGACATGAAAAGAAATATAGGGCTAGTTTGTTTGCTCTGGCAGCCTCTCCAGGCTCACTCATTCATGTGTGTGTACTTTGTGTATGTGTATTTTGTTGTATATTTTAATAATACATATTATAGTCATACATATATATTAGTACACCTATGTGCGTGTCTTTAAATATATATGAGGGATGAGTGATGATCTGTTGTATTGTTCAGCGAGGAACAAGGTTATGTAAACACTGTCTCTAAACCACATTGCATAGCAGAGCTTTCAGTGGATGGCAGATGCTGTTACTACCACAGTGGCTTTAAGAGAGAGGATACAGCTCCCCATCCTGAGTATTTCCGCACAACACAGCCAGCGATAGGCTAAAACATTTGAAATAGCTTCCCTGCCTATGGGGAGAAAGCTGCACAGGCTGTCAGGCCGTGGCACAGTTACAGTTTTCATTGTAATATGTTAATAAGCAAACATTCCTCTAACTTAGCTGACATGCTCTTACCCCCGAAAGATAAATCTGGTTTGGGAATGCTGACACAGCGAATCTTCTGAGCCTATTAGAGTGAAAACAGTTCACCGTGATCTAAGGTGACTAAAACTGTAAGTTGATGAATGTGCCTTGAGAGACCACTTAAGACAGACACTGGCCGTCTGGGCTATATTTTAATGTCCCTTTCAGCTTTTTCATTTGGTAACATTTCATCTTCTGTTTGGCTCCTATCAGAATTTTCCTCAGTTAAAATTGTTATACTCTGTTGTTCATTCCTGAAATGTATCCCAGGAACTTTTTTTCTCTCGCTCTTATCAGAAGTCAAGAGAAATAGATCAGTCTTCAGTAATTAGTAATTAATTTGGTACCATTTTACTCAGTCCTATCTTTTAAACGTATGACAATTACTCTGCATCTCCAGCTTTGTTTCGAGTGCTAGAATTAATACTGAGACTTTAGCTAACCTGAGAGTTAATGGGAAGAAAGTTTTAGCCAGTTCTATGATTTTTTTTTAATGGCATAAAGTTAGAAAGCCTGCTGCATGCATTTCCACAATGCAAATGGCATCAGAACACTAGATGGCATCAGCCTAGACTCCACTCACCTCTACGCTGATGATGGCTAAGCCAATGCGAACCTGATACTCAAAGTCCTTGGCAAAGCTCCCTCTCCACCGGTGGGGCTTGGCTGAGCCATGTCCTCACTTCCTCTGTGGCTCCTTTTGCTTCTCTATTGGCTTGCTGACCAAGCCTCCATTGGTTCGTATTCACCTTATATACATTAGTGTATCCAATCACAATGTTTCAATCTCACTGAGAAAAGATGAAGGATGTCCGAACTGTTTTTAACCCAGGATACCCTTTTTTTTTGGCTGCACAGCATGTGGGTCTTGGTTCCCTGACCAGGAACCAAACCCGCGCCCCCTGCACTGGAAGTATGGAGTCTTAACCACTGGACTGCTAGGGAAGTCCCCCCAGGATACCACTTTTTACAGCATTCCAAATGGCCAGCCTCAAAGTTGCTAATATTTCCCATGATTTGCATATTATCAAAATATCTATCTTATTAGATTTTTTTTTTTTTACCAAGAAAAGTCATTATATTAAACTTCCCATTTACCTACCAATTGAGGTAGGTACAAAAATAACTACAGCCCTGACAGTTGTAAAATAATATTTTCATATTCTTTACTGAAAATGTAGTATAAATTTCTTTTACTGGTTAATTATTTTGATAAATTAAGCCCAAAGGAAAGAGGGTATATCTTATTATTTTAATATTTAATTGTTAGAGCATTGAAATATTATTTGAATGTACTTATTACTTTATAAAGGAGACTTCTTCATTTGACAAATGTATCATTCCCTTGAGCTGTTTCTAGGCATAGGCAGTAAATAGAAGGTACTATGTCCAGAAACTTCCCTTGAATTTACCAGTTTTTATATTAAGTGTAGATCCTGGTACTGAATCGGATAGCAATGCTTGTTAATCACAGAGAGTCAGGGCAGGAGCGTATTAGTTTGTTGCACCCAAGCCCAGGTTTATTTTTTATTTTTTGGCTGGGTAAATAGTTATATTTTCTTTGGCACATTTTTTATATGCAGAAAAAGATATACGTTGGAGGTAGAATAAACATTTTAAAAAATATAAACTGCCAATATTTTACTTACACTTCTAAAAAGAAGACTTGGGACAGATTCATTCATCAGAAGAAAGCAAACATAGTCTGCAAATCCATTTGTTTTATGTATCTTTCTCATAGGTGGTAGCAGTTTAGTCTAAATAATGGAAAGCCATACTGACAATAAAACTCATTCCACAGAGATGAATCTCAAATATTCCGATAGACCTGCATTGAGCCCTGTAAACCTTCAGACTGTAATTCAAATTTTATCATTTTTCCCCTTACTCATAAAGGAGCAGGTTTTATGCCTATTTTCCCAAAAATATGACTAGGAAGGTGAAAATCTGCTAATGTTATAGACTTCTCAAGAAGGAATTTGGCCCTTTAGGGGTAAAATGGCTAAACGTCTGCTTTTTTATTTGTAACATGATTTTTCCACTGTTATCACTAAAAAGTAATTTATAGGTCTCTATGGACACTTACATTTCCCTCATCCACAATTTAACCAGTGCATTTATTTGAAATCAGTGTTGATTTAAAAATTTTTTTAACAATTTGGAGCAGTGCCTGTGAATCATTTATCCATATGTGGTTTGTAATATGCATTCCCAATCCCTGTACATACTAAACAACAAAGTGCCATGAAGAGGTATTTGTGTCTAGGTGAAGCTTGTTGACTACTGTATTTATCACATGATCAGGGACAATGAAGTGGTTCTTAAACTGTACTCCAAAGTCTTTTTATGAGACTACTTCCTCCAGAGGATGATCTGGTAGTTTCTGGCTGTGTTCTGGAAGCACAGGAAGGGAAGACACCTGGGGATTCCACTGTCCAATTTGCAGTATCAGTTTCACTCTCTCAAGGGCATACACACCCTCCTCCACCACTGGCTGAATCCAACTAGGATTCCCAGTGTCAGCTTCTCTCACAGCCTTTCAGGGGAGGGCAGAGGAGAGAAAGAGGAGAGATGCCATCTGCCGTTTGTCATCTCTCATGACAGCTTGCACCTCCAGAGTTTGAAACTTTCTGAGGTTCAGCCCTGAAGCCTGGCTCACTTCTCTTGGGTATTTCTCTCCACAGGTACTTAAGTACTTTTCCTCTTCATCATCTCTGTTTCCACATCTCATCTACTTCACTATCTTTTAAAACTTTGTTGAAATCTGTCCCCCGTTACTGCACTCCAATTTCTTTGACGTCGCAAAATTTATACTTTTTATTGATCTTGTTATGTGGGTGAATTTTCAGAGACAGAGGGGTAGAGCCATGGTCAATTTATCAATCCCTGTGTGAGGATTTCTTATATGTTTGTGATTCATAGATATTTATGAGAAATTAATGAATGTTTCTGTCATCTTTCACAGAAATGTATGTACATATGACAGTCTGCATAATACTGGGGTTTACGATAGGATGAATGGGTGGAAAGAAATACGATAATGTGTGATTTCCTACATAGGCTGAGGAAAGTTAATCGTTTTTGGGAAAAAAAAGCTGTGTCTGTCAAACTTTCTCTTTTAAAGCCCTTTTCTTTACTAATTGTGAAGCATGCATGTTTTGGATGCTTACTTGGTATCATGTTTGTAACCCAGTACTGAGAGTACAGAAGGTAGTTCTAGTGTTCAGGGAGCTTAAAGCACTTGGTAGGAGAGAAGTGAGAAACAGAATTATAACTAATATGATAGGAGCCTATAATCTAATTTATGCACTGGGAGCTCCTGAGGCACTTAGGAAAGGGACCAAGAGTTGGGGGTAAGGGAGCAATCATCCGGGAAGGTTTTCCTGAGGGAGTGGTGCTTGCATTTTTTGAAAATTTATTTTATCTATTTGAATACCAGGTGCAGACATATTTAGAATATTTTTTACGTTCTAGTGATTTTTCCTTTGTCGTTATATACTCACCTTCCTTATCCCTCATGGTGCCTTTTCCTTCATTTGTTTTAGGTTTTATCTTAAAATAGATTTTTGTCACTTCATCCTCCTCAGAAACAGTGAACATTACTGTGTGTCAGACCCTATACTTAACAATTTACATGCATTCAGTCCATAATGTATGTATATTCAATTCATTCTCAAAAATGATACTGTAAGATAGATACTATTATTTTCTCTCTTTAGAGATGAGGAAAAACTGTGATGCTCAATTTTTAAGTAATTTAGTGAAATATAAATTGGGAAAACTAGGAAAAGCAAGATCAAGCTCTACCTCTTCACATATTAATACTAAAGCCAATATTATACACTGTATCAGTATTTTTGGATTATATCACTAAGGCTGGTATATTAATATCATCATAGCCACACCAGGTTTTTTAAACTTGTATTTGCCTTGCTTATATTTTTTCATTTCCTTTACTCTCAACTTTTCTTAGTTCCTGTGTTTCAGACATGCTTCTTAGACATAGTATATTGTTAGATTTTAAAAAAATCTTATGGTACAATCTGTCTTTTCAGTATGAAATTCAGTTTTTAAAATCGATTTTCATTATTGCTATACTTGGGTATACTTCTACCATTTCTTTTGCTTTTGGTCCAGCCTTTTCTTTGTTTCTTTCTTAAATAAATTTATTTATTTATTTTTGGCTGTTCTGGGTCTTTGTTGCTGCACACGGGCTTTCTCTAGTTGCAGCCAGTGGGGGCTACTGTTCATTGTGGTGCACGGACTTCTCATTGTGGTGGTTTCTCTTGTTGCAGAGCACGGGCTCTAGGCGCGTGGGCTTCAGTAGTTGTGGCACATGGGCTTCAGTAGTTGTGGCTCATGGGCTCTAGAGCGCAGGCTCAGTAGTTGTGGCACATAGGCTTAGTTGCTCCGCAGCATGTGGGATCTTCCCGGACCAGGGCTCGAACTCATGTCTCCTGCACTGGCAGGTGGATTCTTAACCAGTGCACCACCAGGGGAGTCCCTCTTTTTTTTTTTCCAATAGATCTTTATTGGAGTATAATTGCTTCACAATACTGTGTTAGTTTCTGTTGTACGTCAAAGTGAATCAGCCATATGCATACATATATCCCCATATGCCCTCCCTCTCACCCTCCCTGTCCCACCCCTCTAGGTCATCACAAAGCAACGAGCTGATCTCCCTGGCTATGCTGCTGCTTCCCACTAGCTATCTGTTTTACATTCGGTAGTGCATATATGTTGATGCTACTCTCACTTAGCCCCAGTTCCCTCCCGCGACACCCTGTGTTCTCAAGTCCATTCTCTATGTCTGTGTCTTTATTCCTGCCCTGCCACCAGGTTCATCAGTACCATTTTTTCTTTTTTTTAGATTGCATATATATGCGTTAGCATACAGTATTTGTTTTTCTCTTTCTGGCTTACTTCACTCTGTATGACAGACTCTAGGTCCATCCACCTCACTACAAATAACTCAATTTCGTTTCTTTTTATGGCTGAGTAATATTCCATTATATATATGTGCCACATCTTCTTTATCCATTCATCTGTCAGTGGACATTTAGATTGGTTCCATGTCCTGGCTATTGTAAATAGTGCTGCAGACAACACTGTGGTACATGTTTCTTTTTGAATTATGGTTTTCTCAAGGTATATGCCCAATAGTGGGATTTCTGGGTCGCATGGTAGCTCTAATTTTAGTTTTTTTTTTTTTTTTTTTTTTTTTTTTTTTTTTTTTTTTTTTTATGCGTTACGCGGGCCTCTCACTGTCGTGGCCTCTCCCGTTGCGGAGGACAGGCTCCGGACGCGCAGGCTCAGCGGCCACGGCCCACGGGCCCAGCCGCTCCGCGGCACGCGGGATCCTCCCAGACCGGGGCACGAACCCGTGTCCCCTGCATCGGCAGGCGGACTCCCAACCACTGCGCCACCAGGGAAGCCCTAATTTTAGTTTTTTAAGGAACCTCCATACTATTTTCCATAGTGGTTGTATGAATTTGCATTCCCACCAACAGTGCAGGAGGGTTCACTTTTCACCACACCCCTTCCAGCATTTATTGTTTCTACATATTATTGTAATGGCCATTCTGACCAGTGTGAGGTGATACCTCATTGTAGTTTTGATTTGCATTTCTCTAATGATTAGTGAGTTGAGTATCTTTTCATGTGCCTCTTGGCCATCTGTATATCTTCTTTGGTGAAATGTCTATTTAGGTCTTCTGCCCATTTTTTAATTGAATTGTTTATTTTTTGATATTGAGCTCCACAAGCTGTTTGTATATTTTGGAGATTAATCCTTTGTCCATTGTTTCATTTGCAAATATTTTCTCCCATTCTAAGGGTTGTCTTTTCATCTTGTTTGTAGTTTCCTTTGCTGTGCAAAAGCTTTTAAGTTTAATTAGGTCCTGTTTGTTTATTTTTGTTTTTATTTCCATTACTGTAGGAGGTGGATCAGAAAAGATCTTGCTGTAGTTTATGTCAAAGAGTGTTTTTCCTATGTTTTCCTCTAAGAGTTTTATAGTGTCTGGTCTTACATTTAGATCTTTAATCCATTTGGAGTATATTTTTGTGTATGGTGTTAGGGAGTGTTCTAATTTCATTCTTTTGCATGTAGCTGTCCAGTTTTCCCAGCACCACTTACTGAAGAGGGTGTCTTTTCTCCATTGAATGTTCTTGTTTCCTTTGTCGTAAATTAGGTGACCATATGTGCGTGGGTTTATCTCTGGGCTTTCTATCCTGTACCATTGATCTATATTTCTGTTTTCATGCCAGTACCATACTGTTTTCATTAGTGTAGCTTTGTAGTATAGTTTGAAGTCGGGGAGCCTGATTCCTCCAGCTCCATTTTTCTTTCTCAGGATGCTGTGGCTATTTGGGGTCTTTTGTGTTTCCATATGAATTGTAAATTTTTTTGTTGTAATTCTGTGAATAATGCCATAGGTAGTTTGAGAGGGATTGCATTGAATCTGTAGATTGCTTTGGGTAGTATAGTCATTTTCACAATATTGATTCTTCCAATCCAAGAACATGGTATATATCTCCATCTGTTTATGTCATCTTTGATTTCTTTCATCAGTGTTTTACAGTTTTCTGAGTACAGGTCTTTTACTTCCTTAGGTAGGTTTATTCCTAGTTATTTTATTCTTTTTGTTGTGATGGTAAATGGGATTGTTTCCTTAATTTCTCTGATTTTTCATTGTTAGTGTATAGGAATGCCAGAGATTTCTCTGCATTAATTTTGTGTCCTGCAATCTTACCAAATTCGTTGATTAGTTCTAGTAGTTTCTGATGGTATCTTTAGGATTTTCTATGTATATTATCATGTCATCTGCAAACAGTGACAGTTTTACGTCTTCATTTCCAATTTGTATTCCTTTTATTTCCTTTTCTTCTCTGATTGCCATGTCTAGGTCTTCCAGAACTATGTTGAATAATAGTGGCGAGAGTGGACATCCTTGTCTTGTTCCTGATCTTAGTGGAAATGCTTTCAGTTTTTCACCATTGTGTATGATGTTTGCTGTGGGTTTGTCATATATGGCCTTTATTATGTTGAGGTAGGTTCCCTCTATGCCCACTTTCTGGAGAATTTTTATTATAAATTGGTGTTGAATTTTGTCAAAGTGTTTTCTCCATCTATTGAGATGATCATATGGTTTTTATTTCTTAATTTGTTAATATGGTGTATCACATTGATTGATTTGCATATATTGAAGAATCCTTGCATCCCTGGGATAAATCCCACTTGATTATGGTGTATGATCCTTTTAATATATTGTTGGATTCTATTTGCTTGTATTTTGTTTAGGATTTTTGCATCCGTGTTCGTCAGTGATATTGGTCTATAATTTTCTTTTTTTGTGATATCTTTTTCTGGTTTTGGTGTCAGGGTGATGGTGGCTTTGTAGAATGAATTTGGGAGTGTTCCTCCCTCTGCAGTTTTTTGGAAGAGTTTGAGAAGGATTGGTGTTAGCTTTTACCTAATGTTTGATAGAATTTGCCTGTGAAGCCATCTGATTTTGAACATTTGTTTGTTGGAAGATTTTTCATCACAGTTTCAACTTCATTACTTGTGATAGGTCTGTTTATATTTTCTAATTCCTCCTGGTTCAGTCTTGGAGAAATGTACCTTTCCAAGTATTTGTCCATTTCTTCATGGTTGTCCATTTTATTGGTATATAGTTGTTTGTAGTAGTCTCTTATAATCCTTTGTTTGTTCTAATTTTATTGATTTGCATCCTCTCCCTTTTTTCTTGATGAGTCTGGCTAAGGGTTTATCAATTTTGTTTATCTTCTCAAAGAACCAGCTTTTAGTTTTATTGATCTTTGCTTTATTTTCTTTGTTTCTATTTCATTTATTCTGCTCTGATCTTTATGATTTCTTTCCTTCTACTGGTTTTGGGTTTTCATTGTTCTTCTTTCTCTAGTTGCTTTAGGTGTAGGGTTAGATTGTTTGTTTGAGATGTTTCTTGTTTCTGGAGGTAGAATTGTATTGCTATAAACTTCCCTCTTACAACTGCTTTTGCTGCATCCCATAGGTTTTGGATTGTCGTGTTTTCATTGTCATTTTTTTCTAGGTATTTTTTGATTTCCTCTTTGATTTCTTCAGTGATCTCTTGGTTATTTAGTAGTATACTGTTTAGCCTCCATGTATTTGTGGTTTTTACAGTTTTTTTCCTGTAACTGATTTCCAATCTCATAGTGTTGTGGTCAGAAATGATACTTAATACAATTTCAATTTTCTTAAATTTTCTGAGGCTTGATTTGTAACCCAAGATGTGATCTGTCCTGGAGAATGTTCTGTGTGCACTTGCGAAGAAGCTGTATTCTGCCACTTTCAGGTGGAATGTTCTATAAATATCGATTAAATCTATCTGGTCTATTGTGTCATTTAAAGTTTGTGTTTCCTTTTTTTATTTTCTTTGGATGATCTGTCCATTGGTGTAAATGGGGTATTAAATTCCCCTACTCTTATTGTGTTAGTGTCAATTTCCCCTTTCATGGTTGTTAGCATTTGCCTTATGTATTGAGGTGCTCCTATGTTGGGTGTATAAATATTTATAATTGTTATATCTTCTTCTTTGATTGATCCCCTTGATCATTATGTAGTGTCCTTCCTTATCTCTTGTAACAGTCTTTATTTTAAAGTCTATTTTATCTGATATGAGTATTGCTACTCCAGCTTTCTTTTGATTTGCATGGAATATCTTTATCCATTCCTTCACTTTCAGTCTGTATGTGTCCCTAGGTCTGAAGTGGGTCTCTTCTACACTTGATCTTAGCCAAAAGGCCGAGAAGCGATGAAGTGGGTCTCTTCTAGACAGCATATATATGGGTCTTGTTTTGCTATCCATTCAGCCAGTCTGTGTCTTTTGCTTGGGGCACTTAGGCCATTTACATTCAAGGTTATTATCGATATGTATGTTCCTATTACCATTTTCTTAATTGTTTTGGGTTTGTTTTTGTGGGGGTATTTTCTTCTCTTGTTTCCTGCCTAGAGAAGTTCCTTGAGAATTTGTTGTAGAGCTGGTTTGGTGGTGCTGAATTCTCTTAGCTTTTGCTTGTCTGAAAAGCTTTTGCTTTCTCTGTTGAATCTGAATGAGATCCTTGCTGGGTAGAGTAATCTTGGTTGTAGGTTTTTCTGTTTCATCACTTTAAGTATATCCTGCCACACACTTCTGGCTTGCAGAGTTTCTGCTGAAAAATCAGCTGATAACCTTATGGGGATTCCTTTGTAAGTTATTTTTTGTTTTTCCATTGCTCCTTTTAATATTTCTTTTTGAATTTATGTTTTGTTAGTTTGATTAATATGTGTCTTGGTGTGTTTCTTCTAGGGTTTATCCTGTATGGGACTCTCTGTGCTTCCTGGACTTGGGTGACTATTTCCTTTCCCACGTTAGGGAAGTTTTCCACTATAATCTCTTCAAATATTTTCTCAGACCCTTTCTTTTTCTCTTCTTCTGGGACCCCGATAATTCGAATGTTGGTGCGTTTAGTGTTGTCCCAGAGGTCTCAGACTGTCTTCAGTTGTTTTCATTCTTTTTTCTTTATTCTGCTTCTCAGCAGTTATTTCCACCATTTTGTGTTCCAGCTCACTTATTTGTTTTTCTTCCTCAGTTATTGATTCCTTGTAGTGTATTTTTCATTTCAGTTATTGTGTTGTTCATCTCTGTTTGTTTGTTCTTTAGTTCTTTTACATCTTTGTTAAACATTTCTTGTATTTTCTCAATCCGTGCCTCAATTCTATTTCCGAGATTCTGGATCATCTTTCCTATCATTACTCTGAATTCTTTTTCAGATAGATTGCCTATTTCCTCTTCATTTATTTGGTCTTGTAGGTTTTTACCTTGCTCCTTCATCTGTGACGTATTTTTGTGCTGTCTCTTTTTTTTTTTTTTTTTAATGCCTGCGATTGTGTTCCTGTCTTACTGGTTATTTGGCCTGAGGCTTCCAACACTGGAATTTGTAGGCTCTTGGGTATAGCTGGGTCTTGTTGATAAGATGAGGACCTCTGGTAGACCACACTCCAATGACTGTTCCCTGGGGTCTGAGGTTTTCTGTTAGTCCAGTGGTTTGGACTCAGAGTTCCCACTGCAGGAGCTATGGCCCAATCCCTGGCGGTTCGCTTGAGGGCTCCTCCCATTTCCTTGGGCATCGGGGTCCCCACCAGCGTCCGGCAGGCACCCTAGTTGTGGGGAGACACGAACTCTGCGTCTTCCCACACCGCCATCGTGACTCCAGCCCTGGTCCTGCTTTTTCTTTCTTCCTTTTATACCTTCATTTTTTCATTCCTTTGGCTCCATCAAATATTTTTTTAAAAAATATATCTCCCCCACTAGTAAATTTCCGATTTTAGGGATTATCTCTATAATTTTTAAATGAATATTTATAAAAGTCAAAAGTAACTTAACATCTTGATCTTTGTCCCGAACTATGAAAGAAACTTGGTGTTTCTTGGGCTGCCATAACAGGATACCACAGACTGGGTGGCTTAAGCAACAGAAATTTATTTTCTCATGGTTCTGGAGGCTGGAAGTCAAAGATCAACATGCCAAGGTTGGTTTCTAGTGAGGACTCTCTTCAGAACTTGTAGGTGGCTGACTTATCACCACACCTTCACATGACCTTTCCTTTGGGCACATAGGGAGAGAGAGCGATCTCTGGGTCTCTCCCTCTTCTTATAAGGACACCAGTCTTATGGGATTGGGGCTTGCCCTCATGACCTCATTTAACCTTAATTACCACCTAAAGGCCCCATCTCCAGACAGTCACATTGGAGGTTGGGGCTTTAACATATGAATTTTGAGGGGGATAAAAATACAGTCCACGACACTTGGCGTAACATAACTGTGCTCATCCTGTACCATCCTGTATCCTACTTTTGTCCTGCAATTTTGTTCTACCTCTTTTTTAACTTCAATATTATCATTTTTATAAATTTATTTTTATGTAGTCACTGTATTTTTAGGTTTTCCCGTGTTTGTCAGTTTTTTCTCTTACTGTGCCTGCCTGTGTTTCTCCTCTTTCTGGACTTATTTCCTTTCCATTTGACACACATTCTCTACTTTTAATGGTTTTTAATCAGGGTCTGTTGGTAACCTGCTTTAATTTTTGTTTTTCTGAAAATATCTTAATTTCACCTTCTTTCTTTTGATAGTTTAGCTTGATGTACAATTCTAGATTGGAATTTTATTTTCTTTCAGCACTTTCAATGTATTATTCTATTGCATTCTACCTTTTGTTTCCCCTTGTTAAGAAGTTTCCTGTCTGCTTTAATATTGTTTCTTAGGAGTAATCTCTCTTCTCTCTTGCTTATTTTTATGCTCCTTGGCGACTTGCTCTTACACCATTGTGTGTAAGATTGATTTTTTAAAAAAAATCTTGTTTGGAAATTATTGTCCTCCCTGAATCTAAATTTTTAGTCAGTTCTGGAAAACTCTTAGACATTCTATCTTTGAATTCCTTCTCCATAATTCTCTCTTTTCTCTCCTTCTGAAATGTTAATTAAATATATGTTAGACCTCATTTCATCCTCCACATGTTAATATTTGTATTTAATATTTTTAATCACTTTTTCTCCTAGACTACTAGATGTCCAATCTATCTTTCAATTCACAAGTACATTCTATAGCTTTGTCTCATCTGCTTAACACAACTAATGAGTTTCTAATTTCAATAATATATTTTTTTTCTTGGAGAATCTATTTGGTTATTTATCAAATCTGACTGGTTCTTTTTAATATTTCTCATTCCTTTCTTATATATTTTGTTCCACCTTTTATTTCTTTAAATAATTTTTGAATGTTTTACCATATTCTCAATCTTAAAATTTACTTGAAATCTATAGGAGCCAAATTTTTATGTGTGATGTTTCTGCAGAATCTTGTTCATTATACTTGTTTTCTTATGTTTTGCATCTTTAAATTATGAGTTTAAATTTCTCTGGCTTTTATCTTCAGGAATCTTGTAATTCCAGAGTCAATCCAGAGAGGATTTATGCCTCGTTCAAAAGATAGCAATTTAGAACTACTTCCTGTATTTTAATTTCTTGGCTTGGGGGTTATACCCTATTAGCCAGAGTAAATTTGAAAGCCATAATTTTGTTGAGTAAGCCTGTGGCTTATGAATTCTCAGAAAGTAATTTCTTTTTCATTTTCTTTCTATAGGCCAGTAAAACAGAGACAAGTTTCCTTGTCACCTCTCTTTGCTGACTACTGAATTTTTCTCCAGTATCTGCTTCAACTGCAATTTTAGCATTTTTAGGCTTTATGTGCTAGTGTGGGGGCGTGGACAAGGAGGGGTGTTCCTATTCCTTGCACAAGTCCAACACTTGATTTCTAATTCTGCTTGGCCTTTAAAATCTAAACTTCTGCATTACAAAGATTAGCAAATACCCTCTGAATACTAACCTAACAGCCCAGTATCATCAGGTACCCTGTAGTTTAGAGTTTTCCCTTTCTTTCTTTCTTTTTTTTTTTGCGGTACACGGGCCTCTCACTGTTGTGGCCTCTCCCGTTGCGGAGCACAGGCTCCGGACGCGCAGGCTCAGCGGCCATGGCCCACGGGCCCAGCCGCTCTGCGGCATGTGGGATCTTCCCGGACCCGGGCAGGAACCCGCGTCCCCTGCATCGGCAGGCGGACTCTCAACCACTGCACCACCAGGGAAGCCCTCTTTCTTTCTTTCTTTCACCCCCCTGAAAGTTTCTCCTACCTTATTGGATACATAGAGATATAATTCAAAGGATGTGTGTTACATTTTATCTAGCATTTCTATGTGTTTTGAACTGAAAAAGTAAGTTTCAGGCTCCTCACTTTGCTGTATCATAGGAAATGGAATTATCTAGAGATTTATTTATTTGTATCTCTTTCCTAAATATTCTACAGTATGTTATTCTTGAATGTTAAATGTTGTTAAATAAATTCTCATAGCAGAGAATTTGTGTTATGTTAAAAAATTGAGATGTGGTAGAAGTTTTACAAATGTATTTATATGCAACAAGTCTTTTTTTAGTAACTCAGAATAGACAGTGTCGGCATTTTGGGGAAAATTATTATTTTTTTTTTGCGGTACGCGGGCCTCTCACTGTTGTGGCGTCTCCCGTTGCGGAGCACAGGCTCCGGACGCGCAGGCTCAGCGGCCATGGCTCACGGGCCCAACCGCTCCGCTGCATGTGGGATCTTCCCAGACCGGGGCACGAACCCGTGCCCCCTGCATCGGCAGGCAGACTCTCAGCCACTGCACCACTAGGGAAGCCCGAAAATTATTATTTTTGGAGAGTACTGAGTTAGTGAAATTTGAAGCATTCTAAAAAGTATTGGGTTGGCCAAAAATTGCCTTTGGTTTGTAAGTAAAAATAAAAGACTTATTTTCACCAAGAACTTTATTGAGCAACATATTCACCCTTTTGTTCCACTACCTTCTGCCATTTTTCAGGTAATTTCATAATTCCATCTTCCCAAAACTTTTTATCTTTTTGAGCAAAGAACTGTTCCAGGTGCCTTTTACAGTCTTCCAGGGAATTGAAACTTTTTCCATTAAGAGAATTTTGTAAAGACCTAAATAAATGGAAACCCGAAGGTGCAATGTCTGGTGAGTATGGTGGATGAATCAGAACTTTCCAGCCCAGCTGTAGCAGTTTTGCCTCGTCATCAAAGAAACATGTGGTCTTGTGTTATCCTGATAGAAGGTTATGCATTTTCTGTTGACTAATTCTGGATGCTTTTCATCGAGTGCTGCTTTCAGTTGGTCTGCTTGGGAGCAGTACGTGTTGGAATTAATCGTTTCATTTTCTGGAAGGAGCTCATAATAGTGGACTCCCTTCCAATCCCAACATATACATAACATCACCTTCTTTGGATGAAGACCGGCTTTTGGTGTGGCGGTGGTGGTTCATTTCACTTGCTCCACGATCTCTTCTGTTCCACATTATGTACAGTATCCGCTTTTCATCGCCCATCACAATTTGTTTTAAAAATGGAAAGTTTTCATTATGTTCCAGTAGAGAATTGCCTGTGGAAATATGGTCAAGAAGGTTTTTTTCACTTAACTTATGTGGAACCCAAACATCAAAGTGATTCACATAACCAAGCTGGTGCAAATGATTTTCAAAGCTTGATTTGGATATTTTGAGTATGTCAGCTGTCTCCCATGTGGTTTAACATTGATAGTTCTTAGTTAATGTCTCAATTTGATCACTGTCAGCTTCATCTGGTTTACCCAAATGTGGAGCATCGTCCAGTGAGAAATCTCCAGCACAAAACTTTGCAAACCACTTTTGACACGTACAATCAGTCACAGCACCTTCTGCATACACTGCACAAAACTTTTTGTGCATTTCGGTTGCACTTTTACTTTTCTTAAAATAAAGCATAATGTACTGAAAATCTTGCCTTTTTTCTTCCGTCTTCAATATTAAAATGACTATGCAAAAATTCACCAATTTTGATAAGTCTTTTTTTAAATGCACGCTGATATGATAGCTGTCACATACAATCTAACAAAATTGTTTTGAATGAAGTTAAAACTAAGTGCTACAAGAGCCAACTTATGGAAAAAAACAAACAAACGTTTTTGCCAACCCAATATTTTACCTTCAAACTCTAACATCAGACTTCATTGATGAACATGGAAACATTATCACAACTGAAGAAAAGCGCCATCATTGTACAGAGTGCAGAACATTGAAGTCTCAAAAGATCACATCAAGGGTAATAACATCATCATCAGCAACAATAATTGTAACACCAAGTAGAAGGGGAGGAGGTGGAAAAAGGATAGGCCATGGACTCCTATTTTGGGCCAAGCACCCTTCTAAGCACCAGACCAACACAGGTTGAAAATTTCTTGCCTATTCAGTTTCAAAGCAACACAGTTTGGCTTTGTATTGATTTGAAGTTAATTTGCAGAATATCAAATATAGTCATATTTGGAAGCATTCCAAAGCCAGGTAGAAATTGCCTTGATTTCCTAGTATTTTGGATTATAGATATTATTGTAATGCAGATAATTGTGATTCTAGTTTACATGCACATTTTCCTTTTTCACATGTAAAAATACTAATAAAGAAAGGCAGAGTCCTCCCCCCCTCAAAATATTAAAAAATACGTAGACTTTTAAAATGGGACTATTTATAGGAGTGATGAGAAACTAATTTCTAATTTTCTTTACAGTATAAAACAAATCTCTCAAATATCAAAATACTTTTAAAAGTGAGAAATCACCATGTTATTTAATCAAAGCCATGCATTTAACAGGCTCCTAATGATAATAATTACCATTATTGAGCACCTACTGAGTGCCAGTCACTGTGCTAGGTGCTTTTCTTATAGTATTTTATTTAATGTTTACAAAAACCACATGAATTGGGTATTATTAATCCTGTTCTTCAACTGAAGAAACTGAAGTTAAGACCAGACAGGGGGAGGTAGGGGAAAGGGGAAGATGTTGGTCAAAGGATGCAAATACACAGTTATGTAGGATTGTAAGTCTAGAGAGAGATCTAATGTACAGCATGGTGTTAATCATATTATAGTTAATCATATTGTATAGTGGAAATTTGCTAAGAGAACAGATTTCAGGTCCTATCACCACACAACAAAAATTGGTAACTCTCTGAGGAGATGGATGTGTTAATTAGCTTGACAGTAATAATCATTTCACTATTTAGATATATATTAAAACATAATGTTGTACACCCTAAATATATACAATTTAATTTAAAAAATACATTAAACAAAAGCCAAGTGACCTAGTCAAGGCATAACTATGTAACTAATATATGCAGGACTGGGATTCCAGCCAGTTCTGCTGTTCTGCAGCCCATACTCCTGACCACTAAGATTGTATTTTACAAAATATTGTATTATTCCACAGTAATCAACAAACAGTTTATACAGAAGGATCAAGAAGACAATATTTTATTTTGTGAATGTACTTGTCTGTTTTATGTGTTACATACACTAAAGAGAATGGTCATAAAGAATCAAAGTTATCACATGTAAAAGTCTTTTATTTTGCATTTTGCACTCTCTCTATACGAATACACAACTAAGTTTTCCGAAATTCACTTAACATTTAAAAAAAGACATAAAAGAGTTAAATTATTTCGTTTGGTAATTCTGCTCTTCTTTTTATGGTGACCCTGGGGCAACAATGGCTTTTAAAATCATATTGTACAATTTGATCTGCAAATTGCTAACTATCCCAATTTTTCAAGATATGTAGTCTGCTTCTCTGATTTCCTTTTATTTTTCTATGTTCTTGTAATTTTCTTCATGATTATTAAAAGATACTCATAGAAATATGTCCAGTATCTTCTAAATTTAAGCTAATTTTGGTATAAATACACTTTACTTATCTTATGAGTATTGTATGAGGATAGGAGGGGAGATTCACAAATACTTTTATTTGAAAATTTTTGATCTTGCTAAGGCAATAAAGTTTTGATAAACAGTGTTTTTAAACAATATATTGATACTAATGTTTATATATTTTTAAATATTCTAAAATATACATATTTTATACTGTAAAGCAATTATACTCCAATAAAGAAATTAAAAATATATATACATATTTTAAATTAATCTAGCTTCCTAAGTGGTCCAATAAATTATATTAAATTAATTTTAATTAAATAAAGTTAAACTGATAAATACTGTTTTTAAAAAGAAATAAAATTTTGTTTTCATAATGTAAGAACCCATGTTTTGTATATCACTATAAATATATTTTGCATTTGGAAAACTAGAGCATTAGAGGGAAAGAAAAACCTTGGAAAATTTTAAAAAATACTATTAATTCATTTTATCAAATAAATAAAAGACTCCTGATCACGTTGTAACATGATCAGATTAATATTTTTTTTTTTTTTTTTTTTTTTTTTTTTTATGCGTTACGCGGGCCTCTCACTGTTGTGGCCTCTCCCGTTGCGGAACACAGGCTCCGGACGTGCAGGCTTAGCGGCCATGGCTCACGGGCCCAGCCGCTCCGCGCACGTGGGATCTTCCCGGACCGGGGCACGAACCCGCGTCCCCTGCATCGGCAGGCGGACTCTCAACCACTGCGCCACCAGGGAAGCCCCAGATTAATATTTTTAATACGGATCACTTAGGCTTCATGCTGGAGATGGATTGGAAGTGGGTGGTGGAGAAGGTGTGATAGTCTGATCTCAGATGGTCATGAAGAGACTGAGGATTATTTAAAAGATGGAACTGACATGATGTGATTGTGCATACAGGGAGTGAGGATGGAGGTGCCAGGGATTACTCTTGATTGTTTAATATGTGCAATATTTTAGATGAGGAAATTGAAGTTGACTTTTTGAGTGACTGCTGGTATAGGGACAATGACAAAATACCACCTGGGATCAAGAACAATATATCTTGAGTTTTGAACATGTGTTAAATATTAGAATGGGGAAGTCCAAGAACCTCTGGATACATTAGTCCTCAGCTCAGAAGAAAGACCTGTAATGGAGATATCATTGGAGACCTACTCATATAGTTGGTAGTTCAAGCAATGGGTTTGGGTAATGCTATTATTGTGGAGAGACTACCAAGAAAACCGACATGGCCCAGGACAAACTTTGATGAACTCCTACATTTATACACCAGGTAGGAGGCAAGCAATCAGTAAATGAAATTGAAAAGATATTGCTAGAAAAGTATAAAGAAAACCTGGGACAATATAATATTCTGTTAGCCAAGGAAAGAGATAAAATATTCAAGGAGTGAGACTGGTCTTCTCAAACTCTTCCATTACTTGCATTTTACTTACTCATTTGGATAGGCAGTAACATTTTTAGTACAATTATGTTCAGAGACCTGTCTTCCTAATGAGATTTTAACATTCTTAAGGATAAAAATAACATAGTTTTGGATCTCTGATAAATACAAAAACAATTGAAATAATATAAACCATTTGAAATAATAGAAATGGTGATGATGTTGATTTCTGGATCTCTTTGGTGTATACTCTGGGCATTTTCTAGGCACTTACTTTGTAGTTATAGTCTTACTAATTCTTTACAACGACCTCCTGTGCTTATACATTTCATCAGTTTTATAAAATATTGTTTTATAAACTATTGTAAGTTTTCCTATTTTATACATAAAGAAACAGAGCATTTAATTAATTTCCCCAGGGGGAAAAAATTGATAGAGACAAAATTCTTAATATTATATCTACTACTCATTTATTATAAATAAACAGTAGATAAACATAAATGACATCCTAAATTTGAAAAAGCCAACAGATTATATTAAATAATTTACAAAATTAAAATTAACTCATAAAAATCACCTCCAAAGATGTTAGTTAGCCTTTCATTAGTAGACCACTGTTTGATAATGGAATGTTAGGAGCACTGTGCTTTCTGCTCTCCCACATGTTGTGTGCTTTTTAAACAATGCAATTTGTTATCCACACCCACTTTTCCAGTTTCCCATTGATCTAAATGGTAAACCCAAGTCAAGCCCTAAGTCTTCATGTAATTTGGATTCTGTGATCTTTGATATTGTTAATCATTCCTTCACTTCCTTAATATCACTCCTTGGTTTTTCTTCTACCTCTTTCTCAGTTTTATTCACTAGTTTATTTTCCTGCTTCTACCACTGATATGTAAATTATTTCTAGAGTTCCAGCCTTGAAGTTCTTTGCCTAGCGCACTGTACAATTTCTTTATATGATCTCCTCCACCTCCATAGCATAGTGACTGAAAAACGTCCTCAAATTCTGATCCCTCTCCTGATGTCCAGATATTAATATTAATCTATGGATTGAATATTTTACCTTAGATATCCCAGTGCTACTTCAGACTTGAAAAGGCTAGCTTTGAACTCATCAGAACCACCCACCATCCTTTCTCCTCTCCTCTCCTTTCATTCCACTCCTTAAAGACCTGATGCTTTTCCTGCATCTTCTTTTTCATAGAGGCAAAAGCATCCATGTAGTTGCTCACCCAGAAATCTGAGTCATTCTAATCGTCTCTCTCTCTCTGTACAGTACTCATATCCAGTAGATCAGCCAGTTCTGTCGTATCTTCCTATGAAATATTTTTCATCCATTCCCTCTACATCAGCTTTATTGACATAGTTTAGATAAGAATTTGTAATTTATCCAATGACTCTTTTGTAAAACAATCCTTATCTCCTGTTTTCCTTCTACCAGCTTATTCCTATCTCTACCAGAGAGAAAATAACATAATACAAATTGATTAAGTTATTTCCTTGCTCAAAATTCTTCAGTGGCTTTTTGTTCATTCAGTAGACAATGTTTGAGCCCCTACTATGTAAGAGATCTAGGAGTCAAAGTCTCATGGAGGGTACATTCCAGTAAAAGGAGAAAAAACAGTAAACGAAAATATATAATGTGGTGATAAGAGTTATGAAAAATGAATCAGATAAGGGGGATAGAGCATCAAGGGGGTGGGGGAATGTTATTTAACTGGTGATCAGAGAAGGCCTCTCTGATAAGGTAACTGAAACAGAGTCCTGAAGGAAGTGAAGATGCAAGATATCACCTCATTCCAGGGTAAAAATAAAAACATATTCATTCACTTGATCATTCACCTAACAAATACAGAGGGGTCGATAAAGCCCGAAAAATGGAGATTATATTATGTTATAAAGGAGAGCTTCAATCTGTTGAAAAATAATTTATTTCCAAACTTTATAATAGACACTTTGTATCTTGAACATCTCCCTTATATCCTATGGATTGTTTTAATGTAAATAGATTGGTAAATTTTATGCTATGTGTGTTTTTCTCAACAAATATGTTTTTTTAATTAATAGAGAAATAAGACAATACAGTTGCTGTTATGAAACTATTATACTAAAGGGGAGAAAAACACATTCAGAAACACACACACGTGTAAGTAAATAAACCAATCCAGATAATTATAAATTGTGACAAATTCTATGACAAGAAATAAGTAGCTGAGGAACTGGAATGAGAAAATGGATAGAATAATTTTAAGTAGAGTGGTCTTGGAAGGCCCCCTCTCAGAAGGTGATATTTGAGCTGACCTGAATCATAAGTCAGCCATGAAAACTGCAAGTGGGAAGAAAATTCCAGGCAGAAAAGTCTTGGTTTTCCTAAAGCACAGGCAAGAGAATGGGGGTGGCTGAAGCATAGTGAGCAAGAATAGGCACTTTTTTTTAACTGAAATATAGTTGTGTCAGTTTCAGTTGTACATCAAAGTGATTCAGATTTTTTTGAGGGGGGTAGGAATAGACATCTTAAAGCATTTAATTTGGGAGCTAGTAGTCACCCCAAAATACAACAGAACTTTTTTTTTCTTTTTTCTTTTTTTTTGCGGTACATGGGCCTCTCACTGCTGTGGGCTCTCACTGTTGTGGCCTCTCCTGTTGCGGAGCACAGGCTCCGGACGCGCAGGCTCAGCGGCCATGGCTCACGGGCCCAGCCGCTCTGCGGCATGTGGGATCTTCCCAGACTGGGGCACGAACCCGTGTCCCCTGCATCGGCAGGGGGACTCTTCAACCACTGTGCCACCAGGGAAGCCCAGGAGTCCGTTTTTTTTGTTTTGCTTTTTTATAAATTTATTTATTTTATTTTTATTCATTTCTGGCTGCATTGGGTCTCCGTTGAGGTGCGTGGGCTTCTCATTGCGGTGGCTTCTCTTGTTGCGGAGCACGGACTCTAGGTGCGCAGGCTTCAGTAGTTGTGGCACACGGGCTCAGTAGTTTTGGCACACGGGCTCAGTAGTTGTAGCTCGCGGGCTTAGTTGCTCCGCGGCATGTGGGATCTTCCTGGGCCAGGGCACGAACCGTGTCCCCTGCATCGGCAGGTGGACTCTCAACCACTGCGCCACCAGGGAAGCCCATAACAGAACCATTTTTAAATGTGACATTTATTTGAAGCATAAAATATATACTGAGGGAAAATAATCTTTTATAGAATTTTCTTATACTTATTTAATGGTTTAACTAATACTGTTTTAATTTTTAAATCTTGGAAGGGGATTTGAGTGTTTGCATGTGTCCTAATATTTTTAGGGTTTAGGAACTCCCTAGATCTAAAAATCTGACTAAGAGGGATATGAATTGAAATTGGAATGTGGGCAGGATTCAGAATATTCAGTCTTTTAAGGCCACAAAAGTCACCCTCGCCTGGTAACATAGAACATAAAATGAGGATCAAGTGTCAAATCCCACCGGGAGGTCTAGCTAAAGGGTAAAAGATGTCCTTTGGTTACCTGAAAATGATCACTGAAATTAGGAAGAGCAATTTAATTGACAATTCATGGGTACTGAATGCAGATTAAAGTGGAATAGAGTGGGACATGGGGAAATGGAGACAGGATAATTTCCTTTTATTGGGAAATAATTTAATCCAAAATAAGGTTCTCGAATGGCATGTTTAGCGTCGAGCACCATCTCATGTCAAATGGATCATAATCTTTTTAAAATTAGTTTTTATTCTCAATTTAAAATGTGAAAAAAAAAGTTTGCAACAGTTCAAAAGCCACCAGTATAACTTTCACTCAGAGAACTCATTCAGGTTTTGTCAATTGTCCAGTAACGTCTTTTACAGTAAAAGACCCAGTCTGGGATCACATGTTACACCCTGTTTTCCTGCCTCTCCAATCTCTGCTGATTGAGATCAGAGTCTCAGCTGTTTGTTGGGTTTCACAACCTTATCATTCCTGAAGATCCTCTCAGTTTGAGTCTGTCTGATGTTCTCTCATGGTTGGACCTAGGATATGTGTCTTGGGCAGGAGTACCACCAGGAGTCATTGCATTCTTCTCATTGCAACTTATCAGGTGTCCCACAGTGTCAGTAGGTCCCGTTACTGGTGGTGATAACTTTGATCATTTGATTACAAAGATGTCTGCCAGGTTTCTTTGCTGTAAAATGACTACTTTCCCCTTTGAAATTAGTGAATATATTCATAGGGAGACACTTTGAGACTGTTCATCATCCGAATTTCACCCACTCACTTGAGCATCAGTTAATATTTCTTGCCTGGATTAATTACTACTATGATGGTTGCCAGATCGTACCTTTCTAATTCCAACATGCTTTTTACATTTGTTAGTTATCACAGGAAGATACTTCTATTCTCCTGTTTATTCATTTTTATGCAGGTGGACTCATGGATTCCTGTTATTTGATGAAATATATCTATAAATTATTTCCTTTTGCTCTTATTTCCCTCCTCCCTCCCTCACTCCCTCCCTCCCTTCCTTCCTTCCTTTCTTTTGATACTCAAAATATCTTTCTGATGCTCAAATTATTTATTCTGTTTTAAAATTGTCCAGATAGGAGCAGTAGGAGCCCTCTTAAGACTGGCCCCTATATCATTCTGACATGACACCATCGTTCCTTGAGCACTTATTTACTTTCCTGGGCAGCAAAATGTTCCAGGCTCATATTGTGCTTTCTGTGACCCAGCTCTAGGATCAGCCTTTCTCCAAAGAGTCCTGTTTTTATTCGGTAGGGAAACTAAGATCTGAACTGTAAAGGGACTCATTTCTTCTGGGTATAATCCTTCTCTGGACCATCTTCAGTGGATGGTAGGAACCACCTGTATATTGAGTATATACACAATTCCATCTAGATTTATTTCTATATCTATCTCTATATACTGAAAACCACAAGTGCACACTTACAGATTAAATTCCAATCCAAACCCATAGGATCCATTCAAGATCTCCCTCTTTTCATTTGCACCCTCCTTTCCTGACAATGTGAACCTGGCTCCCACTATCGTCAATCTATTTATTTATTTGCTCAATCAACCTGTATTGTAGTCAGTCTCCGAGCCGTGCCAGATGGGCATGTGCTTGGCTGTCCTTACTGCAGGCACCAAGCACCGCTGGGCTCACTCCTGGCTCCCTCTAACACACTGCTTGCTTGGGCCCAACCCCACCAGGGTGAATTCTTTAGGAAGATTTGGTAAACAGTAGAGATTAGTAGACACTTTGCACAATATTCCAAGGTTATTTTGAAAGGAAAAGCCTAAATGGTTTTTAGCATCTTTACAGCATTCTACCAGCCTTTCTAGCCTCCTGAACTTCCCAACTTTAAAATAAGTATAAATAGAGACATCTTGTATGCATGTAGTTTTAGACATGTAAAATATGCAGCCCTGTTGCCTGTTGTTTGCTTTTCTTGTCCCATCAAGTTACATTATAATTTACAACAACTTAGATTGGCATTTTAATGTCAAGACAAATACCAGCATGCTTTTCACTAATGTATATCTGAGTTAAAATTTTAAAACCTTGAAAACACATGTGTTTCTTTTGTCAACAAGAATAACTAAATGCTGAAAGGACTTCAAATCAGGATAAAGTTTTTATATGCCAAGTCTTGAAATGGAAATCTCAAACATGCCAGTAAGGTAACATAATGACCCAGTTCACTGATAGATGCAATTGAGAATGACACAATTACAATTCACTGTGGGTATTACAACATATCGTCAGATCAGCAGTAACTACAACCCATGTATAGACATTGTATTTTTTATTTCAAATTCATAGATATAATAAATTTAAAGGTCTAAGCCAAAACAAGTGAAAGTTTACTTTTTTCCTGTTTTTAATTTTTATAACTTGGCAAATTTTAGTTGAGTTTAACCCTCTATCCATTTTATATCTATTCATTTCTGATCCTCAAAATCCCAGCTGCAAATTTTTTTCTCCAAACAGTCCTGCTGTTAATCTACAAAGTAGGTTAAATCCTAAGCTTTAGTCACTGAAAGTATCACAGACACTATTACACTAAGATTTTTTACTGAAATTATATTTGTACATACAGGGAACAATAACAGAAATAAATAATAATATGCTGTCCTCCATTTCAAGCGTAGGAGGGTGTTAGAGCACCCGGAATTTCAGTACCAGAGACTCAACATCTTTAACCCACTGCTAACTCTAAGGGAGTGGTCAGCATTCTACTAGTACAGTTCTCTTAAAAATATGTAGGCTTCCTATGAATGCTGTTCAGCTTTACTTCATTAAACAAAAGCCATATCCACACTTTCATAAAGATAAGCTCTTTTTCACATTGGGCTTCCGCTGGCATGCTGAGGGGAAAATGTCCATAAGATTATTAGAACCATTATTGTTTAACTCAGAGGCTCTGTAAGACATACCAGTAAGCTGGCTAGAAGTTAATTTGTCTGAATGAATGGTTCTTGGAGGCACCATCTAAGATATTTCTGAGGTCTTAATATGGATTTTATAGCCACACCTCATTATCATCTTTAGATCATGTTTTCCTGGTAGTAGAAATTTGCCATGAAGTGATTTCTTAATTTTTTTGCGTTCAACATCTGGAGAGACTGAAATTAAGAAAATATTTTATTTTCAAATCCATCAAGACCTAACTTCCTTATATTTAACAGTTTGTCTTTAGTTTTTCTCTCTTCTTTTTCCCTTTTACTATAAACAAAGAGAAGACGCCAGAGTACTCTGTGTGGAAATGTCCTTAGCTAGGTTATGCAGTTCATTAAGTACAGTGTTTTCCTTTCCTCATTATCACAGTTTTGCTAAACTTTCCACTGCAACATAGCAGTGATCCAGTTTTCTTCCATTTCCAGTAATATTGCTTCCTCACCTTCCTTTCAGTCATTACTGACAACCTCTTCATGAGCCATGAGGCTCCATGGCTACATTGTAATGGACATGTAGTAGTTTGTACTATAATTATCTTCTCCTAGAATGTATCCCATGTAGAAAATGAAAGGAGTTGACAATTTCAAACTCCAGAATTCATCAGGGCCAAACAACATTGTTATGAGTGACTGATGAAGTCTTGTTTTATGAACTTAACTATACCCATTTGATAGTGATCTGTGTGTTATGCAGCTGCCTTGCTTCTGAGAAGGTCTTGTTCTCACAACAGATCTACCCATTTTGGAATACTTCAAAGCAAGTGTGGATATTTAGAGACTCCCAAGTATTCAAAAAACAGAATCATATGATTGTCTTGTTAAGAATAGTCAATAAAGTTACAGCTGGATGTTTTCTCTTTGCTAAGTTTAGACATTAAATTCCATTCAATTTTATCTTGATTAGACAGAGTGAAAATCATATGTATGCATATAGCTAGTCTAAATAGACCACTTAGCTAAGATCAGCAGTTTTCTGAGAGGATTAAGTCAATGCAAATGAAAAAAAAAAAAGTGACTCAGAAAAGAGAAAAGAAAAAAAACAAGCCATATGTTTGACATTGAAATAGAGCCTTATTTATTTTTAAGCCAAGAAATTAAGTATAATCATATTTTTACATATTACTATGTTGATGGAAAATGATTGTATACACTTCTGTGATTAATCCTTAAAGAGGATTCAATTGATAATTATTAGATTTTAATTATTGTAACCCATTAATAAAGGGAGAAGGAGATTTCTATTGTTCTAAACTACTATTACTAGTCAAACAGAATAGGATATTAAAAAAAATCACTTAATGGGGACTTCCCTGGTGGTCCAGTGGGTAGGACTCTGTACTCGGTGGTCCAGTGGGTAGGACTCCGTGCTCCCAATGCAGGGGGCCCGAGTTCGATCCCTGGTGGGGAAACTAGATCCCGTATGCATGCTACAACTAAGAGTTCGCATGCCACAACTAAGAAGCCCACATGCTGCAAGCTGAGATCCTGCATGCCACAACTAAGACCTGGCGCAGTGAAAATAAATAAACAAATAAAATAAAATAAATAAATATTTAAAATGAAATTAAAAATCACTTAATGGTCATTTTTTGGACAATGTTTTTATTGAAAATTCCCTTTTATCCAATTAATGGCACATCCTGATACCAACCCATTTTGTATAAATTGTGTTTTTCCTCTAGATATAATATTAGATTGAAAAGAATGTGTGAATAACTTACGATTTTTAAGCAGACAAATTACTACAGTTTAAATTTGCTCTGATAGGTGAAGTTCATTTGGGGGACTTTGTGGAGATATTTAATGTGATCAAGAAATTTTATTCCATATGGCCTACAGATTTTCTATGCATAATATGAATTATGATTTTTTCTATTGAGAGGCATAAAGGCAATTTATTTGTGGTGCTATTTTAAAGTTACTTTGCAATAAAATTTTTAAAATTATCTGATCTCAACCTTAGTATATGTATATCCTACTCTGTAATAGAACCAGTAGTTGCTAACCCTAATAGAAACTTTCTTTTTTTGTTTTGTTATTCATTCTTTTAAGCTTTTAGTTTCACTTCTTATCACTTATGCTACCTATACCATGTTAGGTACCTTATATGAGATGAATATTCAGAGCAATGTGGCTGACCCTTATGCCTAAATTTATCTGTTTATGTTTCTTTGGGTTTTATAAATTGGGAAATCATTTGTAATGCAAATGTCTCTTTGGATTGAATTAGATATTAATCTATAAAAGAAACCCACCTTACTTGATAATAGTAAGTTTAGCTTCTTGACATCTGAATAACAGACCTCTGAGGAATTAAGAAAATAACAGTAAATATTAAAGACATAAAAGGAAGGAGCTTGGATAGTTGGGAAAGGTCTAAAATTTTACATCCTGATCTCTGAAGACAGGGTCAGATGAAGAAGTATAGCCGTGAGCAGATGGACAGAGATGTGACACAGTGAAAAAGAAGATGTCAAAAGAGAAAATATGAAGGATGCTTCATAGACATAGACCAGAGACAAACATTTGCCTAGGTTCAACCCTTAACAGTTTCCCCTGAAATAATACCGTTTTCTCAAAAGACTTCATTCTTCCACACTGAGTACAACAACAGCAAGGATCAGTGAAACACAGTAGTTGGATATGATGGCTGTGGTCAGGGAAAACACCCGGAGGAATTTTAGTGAAGCATGCTGGACACAGAATTCAACATTCCCATTTTTTCTCTCTCACAGGTTATCTGAACCAGATGAATAACTCAAGTCACTCTGTCCTTCAGCCTTCATTCCAAGGATGCATGCAGCTCATTCAAGTGGATGATCAACTTGTAAATTTATACGAAGTGGCGCAAAGGAGGCCAGGAAGTTTTGCGAATGTCAGCGTTGATATGTGTGCCATCATAGACAGGTAAACGGTCTTTCATCCTTCCTCGAATTGTTCAGATTTTCAGAATTCATGTTTTTGTTGTAGGACAAGTGAAACACCTGAACACACAACCCTGTAAGGGGTAAGGAGACAGGAGCCATTTGCCGTGCCTGTGGCTTTTGTTTGTGATGTTAGCAGTGATGTTTATATCAGGACATGGTTATATATGACAGAACAATATGTGATGTCACATTAACCCATTCAGCCTCCTTGGTGAATGTGAGCATTATGCATGTAGTTTTGCAAGCAACAGCTGGAAAAGGAACTTAGTTTATTTTTAGTTTTGCTTCTGATGCCCACAGCAGAAATGTCCCTCTTCTTCTTGTCTTGGTCATGACTCATCCTCAGTATATGGTTCCCTCTAAAGGCCCCTCTTGAAGGAAAAAAAACATTAAAATGTGTTGGCAGGCAGTGTGGGGATTTACTGAAGTAGAATATTTAATGTAGTTGAGTCTGCTTACAAAACAGACATACTGAAATATTATTACAAGATCTCATCTTTGTCAGTTTTTGCAAATCTGGGGAGAAACTTTTTGTAAAACCTTAGTTGACCTCTCACATGGTGGAAAGATACAACCTTTATATGAAATATTATGACAGCATTACATATACTACCTTAACATACTTCTAAAAAGTGCCTTTCGTTCCAACATGAAAAAATTTCATTTTGAGATGTTTTGCCCACAAACAAACTACATCTAATTTTGAGCTGAATTTAACCCAGTGAATTTAGGTGATATTCTGTCCTATTTTCAAATCTTTTATGAGAGGGCTATGTTATTCTGAAAAGAACTTTATTAATTTTATATTTTGAAGATAAATGTTCTAGAAGTCTCAGCCAGCCCCCAGTAAAGTACAGACCTTAAGTCTCTAATAATCTTAGTTCATTTAAGAGGGGATCCTTGGGGAAGTCATCCAAAGACATATAATGAATCTTAAAAATATACAAAAATCATCCATTATGAAATAAGCTTGCTTCCATATAATCTTAATAAAGTAGTATTCACATGAATGGTAAGTTACAGTTTATGATGTCTGTAGAATGTACCTTTTTAAAGCTTTAATATGTTTATAATAAAACATAACATAGTGCTTATTTTTATTACATATATGCAGATATGGGTCCTGATAGCCTAAACAGTTTATATTTAAACAGAACAGCAAACAATTTTAATAAAAATATACTAATTTTTGAACCATCAATAATGTAATAGCTGTTATTTCTGCCTAAAGCAAGTGGTGGCAATAATCACAAAAACTGAGAGATGAATGTTTTAAGATAATATATTCTGATATTAGATGTGTATTCATAAATTTTAATAATGGTTTTCCATACAGGAAGACTTTCCTTCTTAGTAATAGACAGTATATTGAGTCATTTTAGTACCTTGTTCATTTTCCCTGTCAGTAACTTTAATGATACAATAATTTCTGTCAATAATACCCAAGTTAGTTCATCCAGCTTTCGTAAACTGCTAGATTTTATGGTGATGTTGCTATTTCACTTCAAACAGCATGTTTCCTGGGCATTAAATTTAAATTGTTTGCCACCAAAGAAGTGCGGATGAGGTGTTGAGATTTTACTGTTTTACTCCCATGGCGAGATTAGGAGTTAAAATATCTCCAGAAGAAGATTTTGGTAAACGAACCAGGCACTCCTGGTAAGGAGAACAACACAAGAGACGATGTAGAATAGGGGTTGCAAATTTCAATTTTTGGCAGGTAGAGAAATGTACAAAATAGTTTTTTGCCAAAATGGCGTCATGCAACTGTCTATGTTGCCAAGTATCCTGTAGCTGACAGAATAAGGAATATGTCTTTCTTATCCTCCAGGGTGATAACCCAGAAGAGTGACTACAGGGAAGTAGTCACCTCTGATGCATCACAAACTTCCTAAATCCACTATTGAATACGTTTTCTGATTGTCTTACTTTTTGAGGACAATGACTTATGTTTTTGGTATAATGGACACATAACATAGTATTCGTTTCAGGTGTGCAACGTGATGATTTGATATTTACATATATCTTGAAATGATCACCAGGGCAATGATTTCTGCACATTAATTACCAATGTGTGAAATAGCAGATTCCTTTATTCACCCAAAATGTGCCCAGTTCAGAACCTTAATCTGTGAAGTGCTGTGTTTTTGCATGTATGATACAGGGCTGTATTCACCTTATTCAAACCGTTGAGGGGCTCATTGATGAGCTCACCCTTAATCTGTGTCTTTGCATATGAGAGTACCAGTGACGTTACCCTGTCCTCACATAGCCGTGACCCATCAGATAACATTTTAATGATACATCCCTGGCTCTTCTCTGGTTTGATCTTTTCCCCCTCACTGACTGAAACTTTGCAACTGCCTGATCTCTACCATTTTATTTTCAGACTACCTAAATTCTCCCTAAGCAAGCCTACACTGTCTCCTTTATCCTTTCAAATTTCAGCTTGATTGATTTGAGAGCTATTTTTGAAAAAATTTAAAAAGCGTAAATGAAAATATAGGGTAAAAAAATAGAAATCACAGGCATGATTTTTATAAAATGTTTAGAGATTATAGGAGCAGCTGCAATGATTTTATGAGTAGAGCTTAGGGAGGTAGTTTGGGCAGATGATTCTAAAGCAGTCTTGCTGTGTGTCATACCCTGTGAGTTGGACTTCTTTTTCTTTTCTGGGTGTGGGTTTACACATGCCCTGTTCTGTTTGTTTGTTCGCTTTCTGAACACAGCGTTGAATCTAGGGAGAGCAAGCATGCCGAGCTATAGAATTATTTGTTCAGTAGTATTTTCTGAGTGCATCCATGGTGTCAGACACTGTTCTAGGCACTTAGGATAAATCACTGAACAACACAGGCAAAGATCCTTGCACCTGCGAAGCTCACATTCTGGGGGAAGGGGAGGAAGCACAGACGTGATAAATAAATATTATAGTAAGTTAGAAGGAATAAGTGCTATAAAAAAAGAAAGAAAAAATGTTGAGCAAATCAAGGAGGACTGGCATTTCAACAGATTGGTGTTGAGTTACTGTTTAAATAGGTTGGTCAGAGTTAGCCTCAATTATTGGTTCAAGACCTGAAAGAGTAATAGAATTTACCAATTTGGGGAAAGAGCATTACAGGCTGAGAGAATAGTCAATGCAACAAGGCTGCCTGGTATCATCTAGGGTTAACAAGGGGCCAGGGTGGCAAGTTTCGAAGGACGAGGAGCAGAGCCGCATAAGAGGAGGCCAGAGCAATCCTAGAGGCCAGGGCCTGGAGACCTGTAGGTAACTGTAAGGATCTGGCTTTTACTGTGAGAGAACTAGGGAGTCATTGCAGGTTTCTGAGTAGAGCAGTGGCATGCTTTAGCTTACATTTGTAAAGGATAACCCTGGCTGTGGGAGGACGAAAGGTAGAAGCTGGGAGCCTGTCATAGTAATCCAGGTGAGAGGTGCTGGTGGCCTAAGACTGGGTTGCTGTTAGCGCAAGAGGTAGTGTCATGTGGTCAATTCTGAATATACTGAGAAGGGTTGGTCAGTAGGATTTCTTAATGGATTGGTTTCGAGGCATGAGAGGAAGAGAAGCTATAAGGATAAACCGAAATGATTTGGTAACAGCAACTGGAAGGAAGGAGTTACCATGTCCTCCAATGGGAAGGCTAGTGGTAGAGAAGATTAGTCATGGGGTGGAAGAAAAAATCAGGAATTCACTGTTGGGCATGAGTTGAAAGGTCTATTGGACATCTAAGTGGACATTTCAAGAAGGCAGTTGGATACATGTATCGTACAAGCACACATCTGCCGATTAAACAATGAGGTGTTGTGTCTGACAAAATGTCGTGCTTATCTATTGAAGACCTCTGATTTCTTCAGCTGTATTTCATAAACAGCAGAAGAACTGGAAAGGGAGAGGGTGAGTAGTGGGCAGGAAGCCTCTTCCAATGTCTGGAGCCTGTAGCCTTACCCTTCGAGTGAGACCCTGCTCTTAGGGAGGAGGACTTCATCAAACCCTCAGTTGCTAGAATATTCTCCGTAAACAGTAAGATATCTAGCAGATAATCTCCTTGTTTCTCCTTGCATGAGTACCATTTTTTATCTGCTCCTTTGCGCCCTCACATTGTTGGTTCCCTGTGGCAAACATCTTCAGGCACCAGACTCAACTACTGTCCTCGACCCACTTCTCTAACCTCTTTCTGCGTGTGAAAATCTGAGAGGCAAAAGCCTGCAAAAACACTCCTATAACTAAAGTTAGGTTTATTTACTTCCTCCTGCAAGTGGGAACCAAAAGGGAACCAAGGGTCTTCTCAGAGGGAGGTGGGGAGAGGATGGGAGTGAGGAAAGTGTATCAGGGGTCTGATTCAGTCCTGGGAGGGTCCTGGCAGGTACTGGTCATAATTTATAAACTAGGGGAGTTGCTGCAGTAGAGGGTAGAACTTGTGAATCCCTGCAGAGCTCTTGCTTGTTTGTCTGTGATTCTGATTCACGTCACATGGAATGGAGAAGCTGGTGTTAAAATATTTTGAGCTGAAGTAAGTGGTGTTCATGACTGGTTTGGCAATTTTTTTCCTGTTTTGTGAGTAACAGTAAAGTCCGTTTTGCTATCTGTGACTTACGTCAATCCTAAAATCACCCTCGTAGCTTAGCTGCCAGGGAGAGATTTTTTTTTCTTTGTCATCCGCAGTGATGATGTGACACAGTCCTGGCTAATGAGAGGTACGCAGAAGTCAGCTAAGGTGTTCTGAGAAAATTTTTATTTTTCTGATACAGAGGTCCCCTGTTACTCTCCACTGTCCTTGTTCAAATACAGACACCATACCTGGAGCTGTATGATCAAGAAAACCAGAGCTCCAGTGAACCACAGTCAGCAACCACCTTCACTCCGTTTTGTGTGAGGAAAAAGAGCAATCCTTGTTTATTTAAGTCACTGTGAGTCAACTATTATTTTTCTTGGAGTTGAAAGCATCTGTCCTTTTTTCATCTTCCATGTCTAAAATAAACCAATACCATCTTTTTACTAGAACACAGGACAACAAATTCCTAATTATGGAAATGGCTTTGAAAGAAAAGATGATAAATTTATTTTAGGATATATTAAGCTGCATGCCAGTGATGTCCCCTAGAGATTGGAGCCTGGGGGCTGTTTAGAGGCCAAAGCAAATTCATATCGTTAGTCAGCATCTCGTAGAGAACCTGGTAAAAGTAGTTCATTAGAATTAGAATCTTCTATACCTTTTTTATAACCTCCCTTGTAAATATATTAAGAAACAAAACCAGTAAATGTTCTGGATAACACAGAAAGGGGAAAAGGAAGAGTAGACATCCCAGCTTAAGTACAGCCCACAAAATTACCCCTTGAGAAACTGCGAAGAGACTGGATCCTATTTCTGAGTTAGTAATTAAGTCTTCATTTTATTTTTGGATGGAAATGCATAATCACAGAGCCGGTTTTTGGTTTTTAATTCAGTGCTTTCTTTTCAAGAACACCTACCCAGTTTGTTCTGTATTTTTTTCCTTGAAAGGAAAGTATATGATTTTTTATAAGAGCACTTAAATGAGGGTTGGATAGATGCAGTGTGAGGTGCTTCAAAACTAAGCTAACTCTGCTGGAAAGGTGAACAGTGAATAAATAGATTAATACTAACAATTCAGAAGGAGGTCATGACTTCTTACAAAAGCAAGTTTAAGATTTACAGTCCTGAGATGAAGAATACATGTAACATATTTTTTTCTAAAGTTGATCTTCATTTGTTCGTAAGCTCCTATTTCCAGTCAATAGCAGCAAAAAATAAATATCGGAGCACATACCTTCGGGTACCCTAATAACTATATATATAAGTCAATATGGGATTCAAACTTAGTCAAAGGTCAAGCTCCCATTCGGCGCTGCTGTCCCATTTCAAGTGTCCTCCTTGACTCCTCCAGCATAGCCCTTGGGTCAGGCCCAGCTAACTGTGTAACATCATCAGAGGATTGGGCCTTGCTCCACGTGCTCTACTCAGGTTCCTTCTGGGCTCCCCACTGCTCTGGCGGTTCTTCCTGCTGGCTGTGGCTCCTGCTGGGCTCACGTTTTGGGATTTGGGTAAGAAGGTAACCTGTCCCAGTTTGTCCTAAAAGCAAGGACTGTCTTGCTTTTAGGATTGAGAACCCTTCACCTGGAGAAACCCCGCAGTTCTGGGTAAACCACGATGGTTGGTCACTCAAGGTCCATGTACCTCCTGGGCACTGACCTTCTCCTAAGTCCCCTTTCTGGTCTGCCAGCCATCCAAGCACTTCTATAGACCCCCATAGGGACACACAGTGATTTTGAGATCTCTTGCAAACTGTGTACAAGCTGAGTGGGTGTGGGGAGTGGAGATAACTATCTTAGGCCCCCCTCAGACTCAGCATATCATGCTCTGTATCTACTCTGTACACCTCAGGCTGACATGGGGCCTCTTATAAATCAGATTCCCAAAGGCAGAAAGCAAGGCACAAGCCACCACTGCCAGAGGATTTCGGAGTCTCTGTTGAGATTCATTCAGTCAATAAACACTTATTAAAGATCACTCAGTGAACATTTCTTCCTGGAGCTTTAATGCTGAGGTAGTGGAGGGGGAGGGTCGTTGATCAGACCTTATGCTGTGCTAATACTATGTTCCTCTCTTTTGTTCTCAAAGACAGACCTCTTTCAGCCCCAGAGCCCCAGGGTTTTAGACCATCTTCCCAAAATTGAATCTGCATGTCTACTAACTTTTTGTTCCAGTCCAGTGTCCAGAGGTGAACTCTCCCAGCCCCCACTCCTTGTGAAACATGTCACTGATCCACTGAACAAGAAAAATAAATAAAATCAAAACTTTGACTTGAAATATCTAAAAAATATTTCCGCTATAGGGAAAGGAAGGCTTTTCTCACAAACATGGGTATTTCTGCAGTGACACTGTTTATGCCGGATTTCCTTTCTGTTCCACCTGGATATTGCTGCCTGCAAATTGCCACCCTGTGGCTCTGGCACCTTTTCATAGATTTGCAGGCTGACGGTTCCTTCCATTCTTCTTTACAGATGTTCATGTGGTCACTTAGGCTGGTGTCAAACTGTGCTAGTGCTTCTTTTACACTAGGAAACATTTTGTCTTCTATCATTAGATTCTTGTTACAAACTGTAGGTTTCCGGGAATATCTTACTTTCACTTCTTGATAATTACGCAAAAGTGGTAAAGGAGGCAGAAAGTCCCTCAGATAAACTTTAGATTATTCAGAACTTCACGCCTGTTCAATTCTGACTTAATTGTGGCTCTGATCCCATCAGACTTCAAAGGAGCAAAGAACAGGTCAGCTGGAACTCGTTCCCTGAGAACTGGAGCCAGCAAGCAATTTTCCAGGCATGAAGCTAGCTTTCTTTTTGGGAAACACCCTTCAAAAACACCCTTAGGATAGAAGGTATTCAGGGTCCTAAAACCAGATCTCTAGCTCAAAATAAAGAACAAAAAAAGACGAGTTACATAATTCAGTTTTAATTTTCATATATGACAGTTCATATTGTGATTCTTTATTTTTGGTATGTTTACTTTGTCTCTTCACCTTATATCGGTTGACTCCCCATCTGGGATTCCATCCATTTTATATTGCAAATGGCTGTGCTCTTTCCTTCTTTGAGCTTAATCAAATTATTTATTAGTAGATTTCTGGAAAGCCCTGTTTCCTCATGCTAGATCTGATTCATTTCTGGTGTTAGAAGCATGGATCTCTGTATAAATTTTCTTGGCCTTCCAAGCTAAACCCAGACTCCCCTTTAGTCTTTAACTCCATTGCCAGAGCCATTGGGTTTCCTATAGAAGGATCCAGAGAGGAGTATCCTGTTGATACGTAAACATTTAAACCATAGTCATCTATCTTAGCAAAAGAAACATAAACTCAATGACATAAAAGTATCACACACCCAGGTGAACCCATGTTCAAGTCAGTTGCCTCTCTGAAGTGATTTCAAAGTGGTTTCATTTTTAAGTACAAGCAAAGTACTAGAGTGACAAAATTATTATTTTTTTAACGTTTTTATTGGAGTATAACTGCTTTACATTGTTGTGTTAGTTTCTGCTGTATAGCAAAGTGAATCAGCTATACATATACATATGTTCCCATATCCCCTCCCTCTTGCTTCTCCCTCTGACCCTCCCTGTCCCACCCCTCTAAGTGGTCACAAAGCACTGAGCTCATCTCCCTGTGCTATGAAGCTGCTTCCCACTAGCTATCTGTTTTACATTTGGTAGTGTATATATGTCCATGCCACTCTCTCACTTTTTATTTTTTTGAATTTTATTTTATTTATTTTTTATACAGCAGGTTCTTATTACTTATGTATTTTATACATCTTAGTGTGTACATGGCAATCCCAACCTCCCAATTCATCCCACCACCCCCACCCCCTGCCACTTTCCCCCCTTGGTGTCCATATGTTTGTTCTCTACATCTGTGTCTTTATTTCTGCCCTGCAAACTGGTTCATCTGTACCATTTTTCTAGGTTCCACATATATGGATTAATATACGATATTGTTTTTCTCTTTCTGACTTACTTCATGCTGTATGACAGACTCTAGGTCCATCCACCTCACTACAAATAATTCAATTTCATTCCTTTTCATGGCTGAGTAATATTCCATTGTATATATGTGCCACATCTTCTTTATCCATTCATCTGTCGATGGACACTTAGGTTGCTTCCATGTCCTGGCTATTGGAAATAGAGCTGCAGTGAACATTGTGGTATATGACTCTTTTTGAATTATGTTTTTCTCGGGGTATATGCCCAGTAGTGAGATTGCTGGGTCATATTGTAGTTCACTTTTTAGTTTTTAAAGGAACCTCCATACTGTTCTCCATAGTGGCTGTATCAATTTACATCCCCACCAACAGTGCAAGAATGTTCCCTTTTCTCCACACCCTCTCCGGCATTTATTGTGTCTAGAGCTTTTGATGATGGCCATTCTGACCAGTGTGAGGTGATACCTCATTGTAGTTTTGATTTGCATTTCTCTAATGATTAGTGATGTTGAGCATTCTTTCATGTGTTTGTTGGCAATCTGTATATCTTCTTTGGAGAAATGTCTATTTAGGTCTTCAGCCCATTTAGGGATTGGGGTTGTTTTTTTTTTTGATATTTAGCTGCATGAGCTGCTTGTGTATTTTGGAGATTAATCCTTTGTCAGTTGCTTCATTTGAAAATATTTTCTCCCATTCTGAGGGTTGTCTTTTCATCTTCTTTATGGTTTCCTTTGCTGTGCAAAAGCTTTTAAGTTTCATTAGGTCCCATTTGTTTATTTTTGTTTTTATTTCCATTTCTCTAGGAGGTGGGTCAGAAAGGATCTTGATGTGATTTATGTCATAGAGTGTTCTGCCTGTGTTTTCCTCTAAGAGTTTGATAGTGTCTGGCCTTATATTTAGGTCTTTAATCCCTTTTGAGTTTATTTTTGTGTATGGTGTTAGGGGCTGTTCTAATTTCATTCTTTTACATGTAGGTGTCCAGTTTTCCCAGCACCATTTATTGAAAAGACTATCTTTTCTCCATTGTATATTCTTGCCTTTGTCATGGATTAGTTACCTATAGGTGTGTGGGTTTATCTGTGGGCATTCTGTCCTGTTCCATTGATCTACATTTCTGTTTTCATACCAGTTACATACTATCTTGATTACTATAGCTTTGCAGTATAGTCTGAAGTCAGAGAGCCTGATTCCTCCAGCTCCATTTTTCTTTCTCAAGATTGCTTTGGCTATTCGGGGTCTTTTGTGTTTCCATTACAAATTGTGCAATTTTTTGTTCCAGTTCTGTGAAAAATACCATTGGTAGTTTGATGGGGATTGCACTGACTCTGTAGGTTGCTTTGGGTAGTTTAGTCATATAGGAATGCAAGAGATTTCTGTGCATTAATTTTGTATCCTGCTACTTTAGCAAATTCATTGACTAGCTCTAGTAGTTTCCTGGTAGTATCTTTAGGATTCTCTGCGGATAATATCATGTCATCTGCAAACAGGGACAGCTTTACTTCTTCTTTTCCAATTTGGATTCCTTTTATTTCTTTTTTTCTCTGATTGCTGTGGCTAAAACTTCCAAAACTATGTTGAATAATAGTGGTGAGAGTGGGCAACCTTGTCTTGTTCCTGATCTTAGTGGAAATAATTTCAGGTTTTCACCATTGAGAATGATGTTGGCTGTGGGTTTGTCATATATGGCCTTTATTATGTTGAGGTAAGTTCCCGCTATGCCTACTTTCTGGAGAGTTTTTATCATAAATGAGTGTTGAATTTTGTCAAAAGCTCTATCTGAATCTACTGAGATGATCATGTGGTTTTTATGCTTCAATTTGTTAATATGTTGTATCACATTGATTAATTTGCGTATATTGAAGAATCCTTGCATTCCTGGGATAAACCCCAATTGATCATGGTGTATGATCCTTTTAATGTGCTGCTGAATTTTGTTTGCTAGTATTTTGTTGAGGAGTTTTGCATCTATGTTCATCAGTGATATTGGCCTGTAGTTTTCTTTTTTTGTGATGACTTTTTCTGGTTTTGGTGTCAGGGTGATGGTGGCCTCATAGAATGAGTTTGGCAGTGTTCCTCCCTCTGCTATATTTTGGAAGAGTTTGAGAAAGGTACGTGTTAGATCTTCTTTAAATGTTTGACAGAATGTGCCTGTGAATCCATCTGGTTCTGGGCTTTTGTTTGTTGGAAGATTTTTAATCACAGTTTCAATTTCAGATTGGTCTGTTCATATTTTCTGTTTCTTCCTGGTTCAGTCTTGGAAGGTTGTGCTTTTCTAAGAATTTGTTCATTTCTTCCAGATTGTCCATTTTATTGGCATAGAGTTGCTTGTAGTAATCTCTCATGATCCTTTGTATTTCTGCAGTGTCAGTTGTTACTTCTCCTTTTTCATTTCTGATTCTGTTGACTTGAGTCTTCTCCCTTTTTTTCTTGATGAGTCCAGCTAATGGTTTATCAATTTTGTTTATCTTCTCAAAGAACCAGCTTTTAGTTTTATTGACCTTTGCTATTGTTTCCTTCATTTCTTTTTCATTTATTTCTGATCTGATCTTTATGATTTCTTTCCTTTTGCTAACTTTGGGGTGTTTTTTGTTCTTTCTCTAATTGCTTTAGGTGTAAGGTCACGGTTGTTTATTTGAGATTTTTCTTGTTTCTTGAGGTAGGATTGTATTGCTATAAACTTCCCTCTTAGAACTGCTTTTGCTGCATCCCATAGGTTTTGGGTCGTCGTGTTTTCTTTGTCTTTTATTTCTAGGTATTTTTTGATTTCCTCTTTGATTCCTTCAGTCATCTCTTGGTTATTTAGTAGTGTATTTTTTAGCCTCCATATGTTGTATTTTTTACAGTTTTTTTCCTGTAATTGATATCTAGTCTCATAGTGTTGTGGTTGGAGAAGATACTTGACATGATTTCAATTTTCTTAAATTTACCAAGGCTTGATTTGTAACCCAAGATATGATCTATCCTGGAGAATGTTCCATGAGCATTTGTGAAGAAAGTGTATTCTGTTGTTTTTGGATGGACTGTTGTATAAATATCAGTTATGTCCATCTTGTTTAATGTGTCATTTAAAGCTTATGTTTTCTTTTTTTATTTTCATTCTGGAAGATCTGTCCATTGGTGAAAGTGGGGTGTTAAAATCCCCTACTATTATCGTGTTACTGTCGATTTCCCCTTTTATGGCTGTTAGCATTTGCCTTATGCATTGAGGTGCTCCTATATTGGGTGGTTAAATATTTACAATTGTTATATCTTTTTGCTGGATTGATCCCTTGATCATTATGTAGTGTCCTTGTTTGCCTCTTGTAATAGTCTTTATTTTAAAGTCTATTCTGTCTGATGTGAGAATTGCTACTCCAGCTTTCTTTTGATTTCCATTTGCATTCAATATCTTTTTCCATCCCCTCACTTTCAGTCTGTATGTGTCCCTACGTCTGAAATGGGTCTCTTCTAGGCAGCATATATATTAGTCTTGTTTTTGTATCCATTCAGCCAGTCTGTGTCTTTTGGTGGGAGCATTTAATCCATTTACATTTAAGGTAATTATCAATATGTATGTTCCTATTACCATTTTCTTAATTGTTTTGGGTTTGTTATTCTAGGTCTTTTCCTTCTCTTGTGTTTCTTGTCTAGAGAAGTTCCTTTAGCATTTGTTGTAAAGCTGGTTTAGTGGTGCTGAATTCTCTTAGCTTCTGCTTTTCTGTAAAGGTTTTAATTTCTCCAGCGAATCTGAATGAGATCCTTGCTGGGTAGAGTAATCTTGGTTGTAGGTTTTTCCCTTTTATTAGTTTAAATATGTCCTGCCACTCCTTTCTGGCTTGCAGAGTTTCTGCTGAAAGATCAGCTGTGAACCTTATGGGTATTCCCTTGTATGTTATTTGTTGCTTCTCCCTTGCTGCTTCTAATATTTTTTCAGTGTATTTAATTTTTGATAGTTTGATTAATATGTGTCTTGACATGTTTCTCCTCAGATTTATCCTATTTGGGACTTTCTGTGATTCCTGGACTTGATTGACTATTTACTTTCCCATATAGGGAAGTTTTCAACTATAATCTCTGCAAATATTTTCTCAGTCCCTTTCTTTTTCTTTTCTTCTTCTGGGACCCCTATAATTTGAATGTTGGTGTGTTTAATATTCTCCCTGAGGTCTCTGAGACTGTCCTCAGTTCTCTTCATTCTTTTTTCTTTATTCTGCTCTGCGATAGTTATTTCTACTATTTTATCTTCAAGGTCCCTTATCCATTCTTCTGCCTCAGTTATTCTGCTATTGATTCCTTCTAAAGAATTTTTAATTTCATTTATTGTGTTGTTCATCATTGTTTGTTTGCTCTTTAGTTCATCTAGGTCCTTGTTAAACGTTTCTTGTATCTTCTCCATTCTATTTCCAAGATTTTGGATCATCTTTACTATCATTACTCTGAATTCTTTTTCAGGTAGACTGCCTATTTCCTCTTCCTTTGTTTGGTCTGGTGGTTTTTTACCTTGTTCCTTCATGTGCTGCATATTTCTCTGTCATCTCATTTTGCTTATCTTACTGTGTTTGGGGTCTCCTTTTCACAGGCTGCAGGTCATAGTTCCCGTTGTTTTTGGTGTCTGCCCCCAGGGGATAAGGTTGGTTCAGTGGGTTGTGTAGGCTTCCTGGTGGAGGGGACTGGTGCCTGTGTTCTGGATGAGGTTGGATCTTGTCTTTCTGGTGGGCAGGACCGAGTCCAGTGGTGTGTTTTGGGGTGTCTGTGAACTTATTACGATTTTAGGCAGCTTCTCTCCTAATGGGTGGGTTTGTGTTCCTGTCTTGCTAGTTGTTTGGCATGGGACATCCAGTACTGGAGCTTGCTGGTCATTGAGTGGAGCTGCGTCTTAGCATTGAGATGGAGATCTCTGGGAGAGCTCTTGCTGACTGATATTACATGGGGCCGGGAGGTCTCTGGTGGACCAGCGTCCGGAACTCAGCTCTCTCACCTCTGAGGCTCAGGCCTGACACCCGGCCAGAGCACCACAACCCTGTCAGCCACACGGCTCTCACCACACTCATTCCTGGAGTCTTCCTCTCTGAAGTGTTCAGAAGCGCTACTAAAGGAGAGAGGGGTGGCAGGATGCTGGGGCCGCTGGGCCCATGGACTTCTTGCACTGGAAATCTGCTTCTGTTAGGAATCAGAATCCTTTTCCCCTGGGGTAGCACCAGAGCAAGATGCCAGATTGGTGCAAATTCCCTCCACACCTTCTGAGCTCTACCCTCTGAGGATGTCAAGGCCAGAGAAGTCAAGAGCCTTCTTTAGTTTGATGGGAAAGGTCAGCCATGCTTTAATGGTCTTCCCGTGTTCTTTTTATATGACTAAGAGGGCAGTCTGTTTGAGGCACATGGCTCCTTTCTTTATGCATCAAGTCCAAAGTGATATAAGCAGCTCTGGAATTCCACTGCCTTCAGCATGATTCTTTTTCTTCTCTGCTTATAGCACTCCCAGCACCCCCTCCTAATCAACAGGAAAGAATGACAAAACTTATTTTTAATGAGAAAATACAGTAGTGAAATGCCAGAGGAGATAACTCCACTAGGAGAAAAGGAAAAAAAAAAAGTTGAATTAACTGTCTTACGGTTCAACAGCAGCCTTCTTCTTCTTTGATGTATTGCATGTATTAGGACAAAAGAAAACTATATTTGCTTTTGGTGTGGCATATAGCTGTGCTTTGACATTTAAATCCCAAGGAGGGCCCGGTGCATAAAAGGAATGTCAGACAATAGTTATGTGTTTGAAGATAAGCAGGAAGGAAAAAGATAAATAATTTTAACATGTAGCTAAATCAACTACAGAGAGATTTAAATGAGTCATTAAATTTTTTTTTTTTTTTTTTTTTTTCCGGTACACGGGCCTCTCACTGTTGTGGCCTCTCCCGTTGCAGAGCAGAGGCTCTGGACGCACAGGCTCAGCGGCTGTGGCTCACAGGTCCAGCCGCTCCGCGGTATGTGGAATCTTCCCGGACTGGGGCACGAACCCATGTCCCCTGCATCGGCAGGCAGACTGTCAACCACTGTGCCACCAGGGAAGCCCTGAGTTATTAAGTTTTATTTCTTGCTTTTGATATTAGATTACCTGAAAAATAAAGACAAAAGCAAGTAATTAAAGAATATATTTAAAACATCTGCCTTAACAAATATTTTATTCTTAAGATAATTGCTTTTGTCAATTTCTTAACTATATTGCAAAAGTTTGAATGAACTCTAAGAACTTGTTTAACTGCCCTTCCCTTAAACCAACCTTATGGATTAATGGGCACTCACCATTCACTTTGTAAAATATAGGGAATGATCCCATAGCCTGGTGGATGAAGAGCTGGAGCTAGCAGGCTACCATCTTTTACCCCTTGTACTCTCCCACATGCTGTGTAGGAGTTAGGTCTTCTTCCTCAGGTATGTTTAAGCAAGTTATACTTGTTATTGTAATAACATGGTCCAATTAAATACTAACTACAGTTATAAGTAGGTAGGGACAGAAAGAAGTAGTTTCCATTAAAGCCAAATTAAAAAGTTTTAGAAAAGCAAGTGGCCAGAAACAAACAAAACCATCAGTTTAGGTACGACGGAGAAGGCCAATGTAAAAATTTGCAGGTTCCTTGGTGACTTTAGTTTTCACTACACTTTAAGAAGCCAAGACTGGAAATCAAGGGTGATAGAAATGGTTCATCAAAAAAACAGTTCCAATCAATGGGCCCATACCCAATGACTGCAGAGCAAATTCCTCTGGCAAGTGAGTTATTGAATTTACACGATGAAGCGTTTTAAGTTAATTAAAATGATTAAGGTAAGTATCCTACTAATGTTTAGTTTCTTTACTTCTTCTCTAATGTGGAAAAATAAGGAAGTAGAATTGCTTTTTTTCTTTTGCTTTCTATATTGCAAATAATAGAGGGAGAGAGAGAGAGAAGGAGGGAAGGAGAGAAAAAGGAAAAAAGGAAGGAGGAAGGTAGGAAGGAAAGAAAGAGAAGAAAGAAAGAAAGAAAGGAAAACTTAATTCACATTGCTTTTTGGTTTATTGATATGGGACATTATCTACTTTCATTAAAATAGAAATCAGGATAAAATTTAAACAATGCTGTCTATTTATTATTGCAGTTTTAAAATGATATTTTCTTTGAGAATTTTCCTTTGCTATTTAAATTGTCCATGACCTGAGAAGAAGGAGAGAGTAGTCATAGATTTTTCTGTGCCAGGAAAAACAGCTTTGTGAAGACTTGTGACTTGTCATTATTTTTATTTCATTTGTTAATTTCATTTGTTAATTGAGCAAAAATACTTCCTCTCCCTGTGATTTTATTTATATTACCTACAAACTAGCTTCAGGAGGGTTAACAAGCTAAATGTTTTAGATAACATTGTTTAAAATTCTGCAAGGTACCCATTGTCCTATTAGAGATAAATACTTCTTCATTGTCTGTCTATGAATTCATTGAGGAACTTTACTAGAGTCTGAATCTCATTTTGTTTACCAAATCCTGCTTACATCAAAAAGAATGTTACATGAGCAAGAGGGGAATGCCGATGGAAGGGGTAGGGAAGACGTGCGTGTTTGTTTGGAATGTTGTTGAAAAGCAAATCTGTAATAAATTTTAACAGACAAATTGTAGTATCTGAGAAGGGTCTCTTAATCAGAAAATAGATTGATTTAAATAGATCATAATCTATAATTGTGATAAGGAGAGACCCTCTAAGTACAATGCAAGGTTTGTTTATAAGCTTTGCCTTAAACAAGTGGTGCCTGTAAACTTTTACTCCAGTAGCTTCACGATGTTTGATCCTTTGGCATAGTCCCCAAAGGGCTTCATCAACATGAAAACTATTCTCATGGACACACTTCACTGAAGACCCCTCCTGAGCAAATGGACATGACATCAAAGTGAATTAGTTTTTCTTGGAACTTCAGGCATTTGAAAATTAGAAAATTTTAAAAAAACAAAAAACCTTTAAAATCTTAAAGAATGACATTTCCAAGTTTAGATGGAAGCACCATACACAAAGAGGCAAATTCCTTTCACATAGTTATTATACAGTCGTCTCTGTATGTACACTGATGATTGGTTCTAGGACCCCCCAGGATACCAAAATCTGTAGATGCTCAAGTCCCTTATATGAAGTAGTGTAGTATTTGCATATAACCTGTGCACATCCTCCTGTAAACTTTAAATCATCTCTAGATGACTTGCAATGCCTAATACAATGTAAAGTCTGTGTAAGTTGTTGTACATACAATGTAAATGCTATGTAATTTTGCTTTTTGGAACTTCCTGGAATGTTTTTTCCAAATACTTTTGACCTGAGGTTGGTTGAACTCACAAACGTGGAACCCGTGGATACAGAGGGCCAACTATATTTTATTAAGTCAAGAGACATTTTTTAATATCCTGAGATGGTAAGAGCGCTGTTACTGATGTACATAATGAGGAAATCAAGAGATGCAGAATGGGGTCTCTTCTCACGGGGAGTGTACTACTTTAGCCATGGAAATAGGAAACATTCATAACAAGTTTAAAAGCTATGTAAGAAGCCTGTGCTTCATAATCATTACAGATAATTGTTTTCATAGGAAATTAATGAAGGGAGAATCACTGTGGGCTCCAGTGGCTGGTGGAGGCTTCAAAGAAATATGTTGAACTTTAAAGCAACTGTAGCCCCAGATAAGAAGGAGCATCCCAGGCCAAAGCAAAAGCATAAGCAGAACTGTGGAAGCACAGATGACCATTCCATATTTCTGAAACAGTAAAGTGACTATTTAAATTAGTGCAGAAAGTTTGTGTAGGGGGTCAAGGAAGAGGTGGAAAGATATGTCATTCATTCATTCACTTATCCATTCATCCCACAGTCATTCACTGATAACCTACCATGTGCCTAGGATAGTGTTAGCCTTGATGAATAAGAGGTAACCTTATGGACCCTGCATCCTTACTGGCTAATAAAAGAGACAGACATTAAATAAATTATTATTATTATTGAAAAAACTGGGAAATGCCAAAATTGAAGTATGCAGAGGGATGGCACTTCTAATTCAGCCAGGGGTCAAGATGAGGATGGAGGATCTCATACAGAGGAGCAGTTCACAGGCACAGAGGAAGGACTTTTTAGGTAGACAGAAAGCAGATGCAAAAGGATGCAGGTGTGAGTGACATGGGGACCCACAGGGAACTCGGGTAGTTATAGCAGAGTCTTCCAGACATTAGCAGCTACTAGTGTGAAGCTAGAAATTTCATGTGGAGACCTGAGGCTAGATATTTAGGGAGAACTTACTGGAAACAGGCCTACTGAAAAAATTATAATTTATCCTCCAGGCAATAAGGAATCATTGAAGGATTTGCAGGGAAGTTAGTTTTGCATTACTGACATTTGCTCTGATGTCTGAGCAAAGGTGGTGAGAGCCTAAACTATGGCAGTAGCCGTAGAAGTGGACAGGAAAGGGTCAATCCAACGTATTTAGGAGTTGGACTGAGGAGATCTCATTGGATGTGGAGGTTGGGAAGGTATTCCAGGAAAGAGAAACTGGTTTCAGAGTGAGAAGATGCTTTCCTGGTAAGTGCTACCTCCACTAGTCCCTGAACAATGTCCTGACAGAATATTTAAGTTATTTAGTTATTAAGACATGAATAGTTAAGTTAATTAACTATTTAGTCGTGAGCATATTAGTCCCTTCTCATCCGTGGTTTCACTTTCTTTATATGGTCAACTGTAGTCTGAAAATATTAATTGGAAAATTTCAGAAACAATTCATAAGTTTTAAGTTGACACCGTCTGAGTAGCAAGATGAAGTCTCTGGCCATTGTGCTCCATCCCACCTGGGACTATGAATCATATCTTAGTCCAGTGCATCTCCCCTCTTAGTCACTTAGGTAGCCATCGGGGTGATCAGATCAGCTGTCGGTACTGCAGTGCTTGTATTCAAGAAACCATTATTTTACTTAATAATGGCCCCAAAGCCCAAGAGTAGTGATGCTGCCAATTCAGATAAGCCAAAGAGAAGCTGTAAAGTGCCTCCTCTAAGTGAAAAGGTGAATGTTCTGGACTTGATAAGGAATGAAAAAAAAATCATATGCTGAGGTTGCCAAGATCAGAATGAATCTTCTATCCGTGAAATTGTGAAGAAGGAAAAACAAATTTGTGCTAGTTTTGCTGTCACATCTCAAACTGCAAGAGTTATAGCCACACTGTGTGACAAGCACTTAGTTAAGATGAAAAAGGCATTAAACTTGTACAGTGAGATATTTTGAGAGAGAGAGACCACATTCACATAGCATTTATTACATTACATTGTTAAGATTATTCTATTTATTATTATTGTTGTTAATTTCATACTGTGCCTAATTTATAAATTAAACTTTATCATAGGTATGTATATATTGGAAAAAAAAACATAGTATATATAGGATTTCCCCAAGGCCCCCAGTGGATGCCTGTCCAAGGTTTTAGGCATCTGCTGGGAACCTCGGAACGTATCCCCTGAGGATAGGGGGAAGCTGCTCTGTATCAGTTAGAATAAGGTTTTACTGGGATCTAGAAAAATGGTGAAAACTAGTAGCAGCAGTTGAGCAATGGGGAGAGGTAAAAGAAAGTTAAAATAGGAAAGGCAGAGCTGAGTTAGAAATGCAGGTAATGACATTATGGAATAAAGAGGAAGACGGGAGTTCTGAAGAGCTGTACTGTTGAACGTAGCTGTCCCTAGCCAAATTTGGCTATTGGACACTTAAAAAACTACTCGAATTGAGATGTGCCATAAGTGTAAAATACACACTAGGTTGTGAACACTTAGTATAGATAAAGGAATATAATATTATTAAAATTACTTCCACCTTTTTCTTTTCACTTTTTTGAATGTGGTTACCATAATATTTAAAATTACACACAGTATGTGACTCACATGATATTTCTATTGGACATTGCTGGTCTAGAATCCCTGCATAGTTTCAGCTGGATACTGTGCAGCTATAAAAAGCCCTCCAGCTTCTGTGTTGGTCTTGTCCAAAGGTGAGTTTAAAAGATCCATGCAACTTCTGATAAGACTCAGTAAGTTGCCCTTTAGAATTGTTTTATCTCAGAGACAATGGGGGATTCCCAGAAGGTCTGTGAAACTGGCATCATTCTGAAATTCTCAGTCCCTTTTAATTAGTTAGAAGTTTTCTTAAGCCCTAAATCTGCTTGAAAGACCAACTCCAGAGAGTATCTTTACAGACGTAGAATCCAGATGTGTTGGTTTTCTTCTAGAATATTAATTCCCTATTCATTAAAAATGAAAAGTATTCACTGAAAAGAATGAGGCCTAAATGAACTAGACAGTATTTTAGTTGAGCACGTTAGAATTCAAAGATTAATTTCTTCCACTAAAATATATGTCAGTCATACAAATGTGTAGAAGTGGACATCCCTGAAGTAAAAGGTTGGGTTTCAATTAGAAATTGCTTTCAGGTGATAGGAACAAAGACAATTACAATTTCTTTTTTTCTTTCTTTTTTATTGAGGTATAATTGACATACAGCATTATATTAGTTTTAGGTGTACTATATCATGATTTTCTTTTTGAAGTTTGCATTGTCAAGTTTATTTATTTATTTTATTGGAGTAAAATTGCTTTACAATGTTGTGTTAGTTTCTGCTGTACAAGGAAGTGAATCAGCTATACGTATACCTATATTCCCTCCCTCTTGGATCTCCCTCCCCCTCTTCCCCCACCCCCACCCCGGCCATCTAGGTCATCACAGAACACTGAGCTGAGCTCCAGATATTTGAATATATTGTGAAATGATCACCACAATAAGTCTAGTTAACACCCCTCACCATAAATAGTTACAGAATTTTTTTTCTTGTGATGAAACTTTTAAGATCTGCTCTCTTATCAACTTTCAGTTATGCAATACAGCATAATCAACTATAGTTGCCATGCTGTACATCATATCTCCATGACTTACTTATTTTACAACTGGAAGTCTGTACCTTTTGACCCCCTTTACTCATTCCCCCCTCCCCACCTGCCCCTTCTGGCAACCACCAACTACTTTTCTATATCCATGAGCTCTCTGGTTTTTCTTTTGTTTTGTTTTAAGATTCCACATATAAGTGAGAATACACGTTATTTGCCTTTCTCTGTCTGACTTATTTCACTTAGCATAATGCTCTCAAGGTCCATCCATGTTGTTGAAAATGGTAAGATTTTGTTCTTTTTTATGGCTGAATAGTATTCCATTGTGTATATATATTGCACATTTTCTTTATCCATTCATTCATTAGCGGACTTGGGTTGTTTCCATGTCTTGGCTATTGTAGATAATGTTGCAGTGGACATGGGGTGCAGATATCTTTTTGAGTTAGTGTTTTCTTCAGATAAACACCCAGAAGTGGATTTGCTGGGTCCTGTCAACTACAGTTTCTTAGACAGATCTGAAATTTTCAACTGCACATGTAAGGTTTCTGAAACAGATAATTTAAAGCTTGTATGATAAGTCCTAAAAGCAACCAGAGATCCAGACTCTACCTTTCTTCTTTAATTTCCTTAGCTCATGATTTCCATTCTCCCAGTCACAAAATGACTGCTAGAACTCCAGGCATTTCATCTGCTTCTCCTGAAGAAAGTAGGAGGGCCCACCTCCCCTTTTAATTAGTATTCTCAGAAGTTTCATGCGACCCTTTCACTTACAGTTCGTTGGCCAGATTTATTCAAAACTGCAGTGAATTGCAAGATAGACTGGGAATTATTCTCTTATTCTAGGTAGTAATGTGCTTACTAAAACTCGGGAGTTTGTTACTGAGATGGAAGAAGAAAATTTGTAATTAGAGAGACAAATAGCAGTTGATAGCCCAGTTGATATTTCAAAAAGCTTTTTTATTTAAAAATTATGCTTCCATAAAAAAGATGCAGCATTTATATAATTATTCAAGCTATATGTATATTTTATATTTTTCCTCCTAACTACTGAAAAATAAATATATTTATCAATCTTGAGTCTGAGATGATAGGCATTTTGGGGCATTCAAGGATGAATAAGATACTTCAAGAATTTTATGTGTAGATCTGTAGATATGTATCGATCTTCAATGATTTTATAATAGAATGGCAGAGGTGGTTGTAAACTCTAGTTCTTATACTTCTGCTCCTTGATATTCATCAGTAACTTCTCATTGCCCTTAGAAAAAGCTGCCAGATCCTTTAAAGTGGTGTGGAAGCTCCTCCAGTCTGGCCCTTGCTTCCCTCGCCAGCTCCACCTTACATCATTTTCCACATGGTCAGTGCCTGGAGTGTGCCCTCAGTGGCCCTTGCCTGTACTGTGCTGTGGGTCTGGAGCTGCTCTACCCCCGACTCTCATCACCTCTCCTCTGCCTTCTTATCCTTCAGATCAATTCAAAGATAACTTCCGCAGAGAAGCCATCCCAGACCTTCTCTGACTGGGCCAAGTTCTTTTAAACTTCTTTATAATCACACATTCAAGATGGTGTTTACATCTCTATCTCCTCTTACAGACTTTAAGCTTCATACGAATGGGATACAGACCTGAGCTTGCTCCCCACTCTGACTGCAGTGCCTAACAAAGTGCCTGGCATGCAATATGCCCTAAATACATATTTTTTGGGTGTGTAATGAATGAATGAGTACAATAGTAGCACACACACAAAAAGGCTATAAAAGTACAAAGAAGGAAAAGAATAATTCCAAATGGAGGAATTCAGCAATGCATTTGGAAGATATGGGATAAAACTGGTCCTTCAAAGGCAGCAAAAGCTAGCATCAGATGATAAGGGAGAAACCTGTCTTGGGAAAATGGGCAATTTAAACTAAGGCATGTGACATGGCTGAAACAGGGAGTTGCCCCAAATTCTCAGAATATCTGAAAAAAACATCCTGAGAATGTGTGCTATAGTCCATAGAGCAGAAAAACCATTAACTTTTTGGAATATACCCATGGCTTGTTTTTAACTCTGTATAGCCCAGAGGAATTGAGTCATCAGATTTTACCCATTTGAAGGAAAGCCCACTTCACTTCCTTCATCCTTAAACTCATCTGCTTCTCTTTTCCCTACCCATCCTCTTTGAGTCAGTGGTCAGAAAATCCTAGAAGTGGGTACATAGGAAAAGAGTTTACTGAAAATATTTAAAAATAATGGTTTTTAGAATTATGGAATGTTGTAAACTCTTCTCTCAATAATGAGTTGAGTAGAAAAGGAAATGACTGGTTTCTATTGACGAATTTACTGTAGAATGTTTTCTTAATGGAGAAACTAGATTTTGTAGTTATGAATGTACAGAAGTGTTGGAGAAAAATGTTCAAGGTCAAAAGGAGTTTAAGTACAACAACAGTTCTCTAGGAGAGGACTTCATAAAGAAGCCCTGGAAGGGTAGGTGGAAACACTGTAGCACAGCTGATATGGATCAGAATAAAAATTAAGAGTCCAAAAGTTATTTACAGGGTAAATATCTTGCTGAGAGGAGTACTTTCAATAACAGGGATGGGTGATAAAGGGGTTGGATGGAGATGCAAGCTCATGATGAGCAGGTGAACATGGGGTACAGAGAGGAGTATGACCAAAAAAAATTTTTTTGGAGACGGAATGTTTTAGTCCAGGACGTCTCAATCTTGTATGTGCATGTGAATCACCTGGGATCTTGTGGAAAAGATAGATTCTGTTCAGTGGGTCTGTAGTGAGGACAGAGTTCCTACGTTTCTAACAAGCTCCAAGGTGATGCTGATGCTCCTGGTCCGTGGGCCACACCTTGAGTGTACCAAGACCTAGCCTCTGCACCTTGGCTCACAGATATGAGGAAGATGCAGCTCAGGTGATGAGAAGGAAGGCTGGTGTTACGGGCCTTTGAAAGTGTTGCGGCTTATCAAAGAAAGAAGCCTATTTTCTCCACCGTTTCCAGGGAAAATAAATTAAAGCAGATGATGTAGAAATGATATCACATGAGATAGCATGGCACAGTGCTTGGAGCACCACAGGAAATGATGAGCATCCTCTCAAAACTTTAAGTACTTCTGTTTCTCACCTGTATCGCCTGTTCTCTTTAGAGTTCCATGACTTACATTGCTATTAGAAAGGAAAACAGAAAGTTGTTTTTTAATAAATCACTGTCTGTTTCTATGTATAGAAAGGATACAAACAATATACTATAACACAATATCTAAATTTATGATAGTTTCTCCAAACTTATTGCCTGACTCATTCCTAGATTCTCTCTCAGCAACTGAGTTAATTTGGCCCATTCATAGCAAGGAACTACACAAGTCAGTTTCTTGGTTATAAACAAACGAGCAAAAATAAATAAGTAAAGTAAAAACTCTGCTGAATTTAAGAAACATCATTCTCTAGCTCAGAATTGATGAAAGGCAGAACCAAGATGGGTAACGAGAAGCCAAGTTCTTTTACCTCTCACCAGAACACGACGTTCCAGACTCCCTCAGCCCCCCAGGTATGGACCCTCACGTTTGCTCTCCCACCCCAGTCCTCCTTAGTAGAAGGTGCTGCCTGGCCTCCCACTTATCTTCGAATTTCCTCCTGATATTGTAGATATGCCTTCTACAGACACAAACTCAGACGAATCCATGTAAAGCCAACTTATTATAAAGCTATGCATGAAATGATTAGGAGAAAATGTGTGGAAATTCCAAAGTAGGTGCCATCACAGTATGATGACCATATAATTTGCCAGAAAACTGGGGCACTTTTGAGAAAGAAAGGAGTATAACAGGCATGAACTGGTCCTCTGCTGAACAAGCTGAGATGCATGGTCAGCCTTACCTAACAGGTGTGGATCTTGCTGTGACTGGAACCAGAGGGAGTTCTTGATTCAAGACAGTTTAAAAGGCGCAAGTTCTTCACCCAAAACGCTCTGCATTTACATATTTGAGCCCTCATTTTTTTCCCCTTTAATCCGTAAACCAGCTGGATCGCTCTGCTTATCGTTTTTGTACTCTCATAAGTTCTGTGATGGGTACACATTGCTTGCTTGGTCAGCAGCCGATTTCTTGTGGGCTGCCCCTACCCTATCCCTTTCAACACCTCCTGGTTTCTATTTGGGTTCAAGGAAGCTAATCTGTCTTCAGGTACAATCAATATTTCAACCTGTGGGCTTCCCCAGTGGTACAGTGGTTAAGAATCCACCTGCCAGTGCGGGGGACACGGGTTCATGCCCTGGTCTGGGAAGATCCCACATGCAGCGGAGCAGCTAAGCCCAGGCGCCACAACTACTGAGCCTGCGCTCTAGAGCCCATGAGCCACAGCTCCTGAGTCCATGTGCCACAACTACTGAAGCCCACATGCCTAGAGCCCGTGCTCCGCAACAAGAGAAGCCACCACAATGAGAAGCCCCCACACACACCGCAACGAAGAGTAGCCCCTGCTCTCTGCAACACTAGAAAGCCTGTGCGCAGCAATGAAGACCCAACACAGGCAAAAATAAATAAATAAATGTATTTAAAAAAATCTCAACCCGTGGTCACTGAGGCTACTTTACAGAAATGCATGTGATCCAGGCCAGCCATCCTGGAAACCTTCTGGAATGATGGGTGGGGCAGCCTTAGGTGAAAGAGTGGAGAGAGAGCCCTTGGAAGGACAAACAACCCGGAATCTGGCTAACTTTTTTGAGCCTCTTGATCATGCCTACACCCAACCTCATACTTTTCATTTATTTGGACCAACTGATTTCCTTTTTTGTGAAGGCAGATCCAGTGCTGTTTTCTGTTATTTACAACTGAAACCATCCAAACTAATGCAGCTGCAGTGTTCACAGTGCCCCGTATTTGGTCCCACAAGTCTATATGACCTTTTTTTCAGCTACCATGGCTAGCTGGCTGATTATTGTCATATTTCTTCAAATTCTAGAAAGGAAATTTGTTGGCTCAATTTATCTTGTTTCGCCAGGCTCTGGTCATAAGTTGCTATAAACCTTTGGCTGCTCCTAAGTCAGGTGCCCAGTAGGATCCAGTCATGGGGGCTGACTGGGGGGGCTGGATCCCCTCAGAAGAGCTGTGTCAGTTTTCTTTCCAGGAGAGCACGAGTAGGACAGGTATTGGGGGCATCTATAAAGATATAATTTCATACTCTATATTACTTATAATCCTTGCTTTTTTATTAATTTTTATTGGAGTATAGTTGATTTACAATGTTGTGTTAGTTTCTGCTGTACAGCAAAGTGAATCAGTTATACGTATACATATATCCCCTCGTTTTTAGATTTCCTTCCTATTTAAGTCACCACAGAGCATTGTGTAGAGTTTGCTGTGCTATACAGTAGGTTCTCATTAGTTACCTATTTCATACATAGTAGTGTATATATGTCAATCCCAATAATCCTTGCTTTTTTTTTTTTTACATCTTTATTGGAGTATAATTGCTTTACAATGGTGTGTTAGTTTCTGCTTTATAACAAAGTGAATCAGCAATAACATATACATATGTTCCCATATCTCTTCTTGCGTCTCCCTCCCTCCCACCCTCCCCATCCCACCCCTCCAGGCGGTCACAAAGCACCGAGCTGATGCCCATGTGCCATGCGGCTGCCCCCCACCCGCTATCTACCTTACGTTTGGTAGTGTATATATGTCCATGCCTCTCTCTCGCTTTGTGCCTCTCTCTCGCTTTGTATCCTTGCTTTTTTTTACTATAACAACTGAATTGCTGATATGTATCACAAAAACACTATAGAAATACTTAGAAATACTATAACTCACCTTTTACATTTTAGGGAACACCTACAAAGAAAAAGTTGAAGTTTGAAAAACTTGCCTCCTTTTTCTCATTTTTATTCTTTCCTTTTGAAATGTAATTATTATATGGAACCTGTATCTGATGATGGTGAGTTTAAATGGATCAAAATTATTGCTCCTTAAAAGCAACACTAAAAATTTAAGATATGATGCATACTAATTAAAGTTCAAGGAGCCCTAGGCAAGAAAAAAAGATAAGCCTTTGCTTAAGTTATGCAAAAGCGTATTAAATATTCAAGATTAATTAAAATTGAGGGAAATAATTTTTTAAGGGTACCATTTCAAATTTGCATAAAAGTTAGTTCAATTATCATGAAATGTTTGCTATCAAACTGGTTTGATGAATAAGAGAAGTAAGTTAACGTAGTGAAATAAGAGTTAATTCATATTGCTCTAGCTAGTTTCTTTCCTTTGTTCTATAGAAGTCATTTATAACTGAATAATAATTACATTTCTATACCCACAATTTCACAAGGTGATGGAAGGCATAATTCTATGATATTTATTTTCTAAAACTAATACTTTTCCTCCAATACCCCATCCTGATGATTTCCACAATGAAATTTCCATTAGTAGGAAATCAGAAGATCTGATTTTTGGTGCTCTTCCTTCGATCAAAGGAGAAAGCACATCTTTTACTGAACAGGAGATTCCTGATGTATGAATACTCCATTAAAGAATGATTAATAGGGACTTCCCTGATGGCACAGTGGTTGAGAATCCGCCTGTCAGTGCAGGGGACACAGGTTCGAGCCCTGTTCCGGGAAGGCTCCACATGCCGCGGAGCAACTAAGCCTGTGTGCCACAACTACTGAAGCCCACGTGCTTAGAGCCTATGCTCCACAACAAGAGAAGCCACCACAATGAGAAGCCTGCACACTGCAACGAAGAGCAGCCCTCTTGCTGGAACTAGAGAAAGCCTGTGCACAGCATTGAAGACCCAACACAGCCAAAAATAAAAAAATAAATTAATTAAAAAATGAATGATTAATAACACTGGGAAAGTTCTGGTTCTGACTTCCGTAATTAACCTTTATTCTCCAATTCAGAACATATGACCTGGAGTATCCCTTTTCTTAAGGAGACATAGATACACAGTGTGCTAATAAAGTCAGATGCTTCCAAGAAAATCTTCCCTTGTCCATCTGACATGGCTTGTTATTTGAGGGGCCATCACCAAATGGGACAATATTCTCCTAAAGTCCTAATATAAAATTACAAATGCAGTTCCCCATAGTAACAGTAGTCTAAAAATCAGGAGCAGCAGCTGATAATTAGGATTAGGCTTTGTGGGCTGGCCTGGGAAACAAGTCTATTTATAGCATATTTTTATACTCAAAGGGAAAAAGTAGTCTGAATTTCAAACAATTGACGTAAATGCACTGCTTTAATGTCGTCTGTTAATAAATGGTTAGACTTATTCAAAGAACACAAGTTACTTTCTCTAGAAAATAAAGTGGGACAAATCACCAACATTTCACTTCATTACAAGTTAGGATGACATCTAAAGGTAAGTAAAGCTTCAGGCAATGCCTCCAGTCTGGGGGCGCCAGCTTTATTCTCTTTGGGGAACGGAGTCTAAAGTACATCCTTCTCCCTTAGCTTTCATGCCTGCTGTGTCTAATAGAGAATCAAATTTCTGCTAAACCTTCTGGTGAAAGTACTCATTATTAAATGGGCTCTGAAATGCTATGGTTCAAAGCATGTTTCCAAAAAAGAAACATATTTAGCCTATGAAGAAACATTCCCTTCGATACGAGTGTTACCAAAAAACTCTAGCAGCTTCCAAACATTGAATCTGTAAACCACCATATGAGACATGTGAGCAAGTCAATAAATAGTCATTCAAATAAACAGATACAGGGTGAGTGTTTATTTCCCAGGGAAGAGGATTCCTGCCGACCTGTCTTCACTCTGCCCCTGCCTGTCTTGCCATCTTCTAGCCTGCAGGAAAACTCCTTAGGGCTTGACTGGAGAAGCTTTCAAACTTCAGTGTGGTGCCACAGGAGTGCCCTGCTTTCCCCTTGACAACCCCTCTCTACCCCTGCCACTGCTCCTGGCAGCATTCATCTGTGTGCGGCCTATATTCTGCCACATAGATGCAGACAACTGGCCAGGGTTATGGGAGAATTTTTTTCTTGATGTTCGGTAGGAATATTTAAAAGAGCGAGAAACACAAACAGAAACAAAGCCCTGAGTTCTGTGTTCTACATCGTAACACACTATCTGGCAGTATGACATTTTTATTTAATGACTTTACTTATAAACTGCCTATTTCCAATTAAGATTGAAAACTGGGGCCAAGGGTAAAAAAGAAGGCAGAAGTTAATATATTTTCTGTGCTTGAGCTTGAAATTTGGCTTGAAGTTTCTTGGAAGCTTTATTATATTTGTTGGAAATATGGGATTAGCCAACATACACAGCTGGGATTCCCTGTTGGACTGTTTACCAGCATTTTTGTGGGTATTGGTTTAGTATATAGCCAACATTGCTGTGGCAAATTTAGAGAGAATTCTTCCTGATCTGGGCTCAGATGTGAGCCAGGAAGCACACAAACCTGTAGGATGTATCCAGAGTTGGAGCCCTAGAAGAGTCATTAGTAATGGTCCCTCCAAAATTCTCTAATCCAATGACATGAGCTCTCTCTTGAGTCTTTGCTTTGCCACTTGCTGTGGCGGGTAAAAAACTGACAAAAGGAGGCAGTTTTCCTTTCCTACCCAGTCATCTTATCAAAGGAACCTTAGAAGCAGAGGTTCTACAAGATACAAAAGGGTACAAATTAACATTTGTGAATAATCTCAATGTTAAATTTTGGGACAAGGGGAAAAAAACTGAACTTGCTAATGGCATACGTTTGCCTAAAATTATAAATTACACCATTCACCAAGTACATATTTCTAGAAATCAAAGCAATAATCTGCACTTACTATTTAATTCCAGTATAATGAGAGGACTCTATGTCAAAATGTCATCTCTACTGAGGTGCTATAAAAAAAAAAAAGCCTCCAGCAGTGCCAAGTCATTCTAGAGTGTTAAGCATAAGTTTTAAAAAGTATTCTTTTGTGTTCTGAAAGTGAGACAACCGAAGTACATATCGAACACCTGAAAGTGAGACAACCGAAGTACATATCGAACACCTGAAAGTGAGACAACCGAAGTACATATCGAACACCTGAAAGTGAGACAACCGAAGTACATATCGAACACCTGAAAGTGAGACAACCGAAGTACATATCGAACACCACAATTTTTGATATTAAACTGAATCTTTTCACTAAATACTGCAGTGTTGTCAAGAGGAATAAAACAGAAGAGCAAAATAAAGTTAGAAGTAGGATGTGTTCAACATTGCTCCCTGAATTTTCCCAGAGAATTAATTTTTTCATTCAACAATATTTCTAGAGGGCCAGAAGAGAAACTGTAGTATATATTTGTATACAGCTCAAGATCTTCATGTTTTTTTCCCCATCCTTACTGAGGTATAATTGACAAATAAAATTTATTATATTTAAAGTGTACAATGTGATGATTTGATATACATCGTGAAAGGATTCCCACAATTAAGTTAATTAACATATTCATCACCTCACATTATTATCTTTCTTGAGTGTATGGAAATGCTTAAGATCTATTCTCTTAGCAAACTTCAAGTATACAATACAGAATTATTAACTATAGTCACCATGCTCTGTAGGATCTTTAGAACTTATTCATCTTATAACTGAAAGTTTGTACCCTTTGACCAACATCTTCTTGTTTCCCCTGCCCTCTAACCTTTGGCAACCAACATTTCACTGTTTCTAAAAGTTTGACTTTAATTTTATTTTTTCTAGATTCCGCATGTAAGTGATACCATACAGTATTGGTCTTTCTCTGTCTGGCTTATTTCACCTAGTATAATGCCCTGCAGGTTGTCACAAATGGCAAGATTTCCTTCTTTTTTAAGAATGAATAATATTCCACTGTGTGTATGTGTATGAGTGTGTATGTATGTATATATATTTGATATATATATTTGTGATATAGATATATATCTATCATATTTTCTTTATCCATTCATCTGTTGACATACACGTAGGTTGTTTCCATATCTTGACCACTGTGGATAATGCTGCAGTGAAGGATGTTCATGTGTATAAACTCATTTTGTCACATTCTGCCACAGGTCATCTTTGGCAGCAAGGTTGCAGGAATGAATGCTTGAAAGTTACCCCCTTCAAAATAGTTATTTAAATTGATACATTTTAAAAGGGATTATGAAATGTTAATATTGTATTCATTTTCTAAATAGAGTTTACATTGTGTACGATTGACACTAGTAAATATTCATTGTTAATTTTACTCTGCACTAATAAATATTATGAACAATTTCTGAGAGCAACCAAAAATCCTAACTGCAAAAATCAGCTGCAGACATGGATTTGTACATGAGTACTGTAAAGCTGTGTCAACATTTGTCATCTAGTCCTCTGAGAATACAAAATTCATGACAAAGAGGGAGGTCATCGAGTGTTTTCTTAGTTCATCTCCAACAGAGGATCAGAAAAAAATCATCACTGAAAATAATTTTAATGCACGCTGCACTAGAAAAGCCTATCCCTGCAGTATAGAAATACAGTGAAAAGGAGCACAGATGGAATCTCTACTCAAAGAGTTTGGTTTTGACCTTTAGGAATTGTATTTTATCACTGGTTTGAATTAAGCTATTACTGGCTCATTGTAGGTTCAGCAGCTAACACATGAGTTGGTGTTTTGTAAAGTAGTGTTTAGTGTCATTTAAGATGTTATTTTAAAAGTTCATTTCCGCTGAGAAGATTTTCTAATAAGCATGTTTCTATTAGTAACTCATCTATGTATGTACAAAAATATTGAAATTAGAGAAATAGGATATATTGGTGTGATACAATTTTATAGAGAAATGTTTATAGATGATAGACATTACAGTTTCTTTTCTATACAGAAAGGTTACATTGGAGGATTATCAGCATTTCTATCCATTCAAAATATAGTTGCATGACCTATCCTTCTATTTAAAACTATTAAAAAATAAATCATGGATAAATATACCAATATAAACATCATTTCTGGGATGTATAGACCATTTAGACCCTGGCAGATGCAGTCTCTTTAAGACATCACACAAGCTAAAGGGATGGTTCAGAAGGATCACTAATAATTACCCCCATCTAAGCAGAAAATAGTCACAGATAATTAGTAAAGTTACTTGTACTTAAATGCTGGATACCTTCTTCACATAGAGGGTCAATTTTTAGTTCACAGAAATGTACATGGAAACACACCAGAATTACTTCCTGTAACATATTCAAAGTAAGTGTAGTTTCCCCAAACACTTTAAATACTTGAACATATTTTTATAAACTCACAGAATACTTTGTTACTATTGCTTTGGAACAAAGTGCCCCAATTGTAAATATCTAATGGTCAATTTTTACATGGGACTTGTCTGTATATGAGTTTGCTAAGAAGAAAACAAAAGTCACATTTCAGCTCTTCGTTAGAAATCACTTGTAGATTAGGATCAGTTGAGCTACTTTTCTTACCAGTCATGGACTTCAAACAGGTGCTTAGGTTGAGTTGAATAGGTGTTGCTAAGGCTTTACAGGCAAGCCACCATCACACTCTGAGTGTCCTGTATGACAGGCTGAGATATGTAGATTTTTTGACTAATGACCTCTTAATTGTAAGACATATAATGAAAAATAAAAGGCACACTCTGACCACCCTTCAGATCCTTTTCCCAACTCCTTAAATTAGATTTTTTGTGAAATGCCTGTGATTGTTATGTAAGTGATGGAATTTAACTTCCAGGAGTCTCTTAATTAAGTTAGCCCAGCGAGTCTGATTTTTGTCACAAAGATCATGGAATCAGCAAAGCAGTAATTTATATGCCCAAGAAAAATCCAGTTAAAATGTTTAATATAATGACCATAACTTTAATAATCTTATAGAGCACATACTACTTACATCTTTTGAAGTGGTTCCAAAATCATGTCTTCCATTGTGTGTATGTTTGTTGAGTAAGCAATTCTCTACACCTCCCTCCTCCAGTGCCCCAGGATAAAGCTAATTATATCACGTTCTGCCTTTTCTTACTGTGGATATTTACAGACTCTTGGCCCATTGCCTCTTCATCTTTGCAGATTGAATACCCGGACCACTGCCACATGCTCCAATAACTCCCTTGTCATGTTCTTTGGAGCTTTCAAAGCTCTATCTGTCCCAATTATTGTACCTTCTCTCCTCCTCCAACGTGTTATTGCCACTGACTTCCAGGGTCATCCCCTGGACCTCAACATGATCATTAACTACAACCACTCCATCAGTTTTCTGTTCCTTATCTCCAGTTCCCTAAATGAACCATAACAAAAATACATTTTTCCTACACTTTCTTCACTCGTGCCCTCACTTCCCTTCCACCCACTTTCAGTTCTGTGTCTAAGCATTATAATGACTCCCTTATAATCATCCTCAGTTTCTTTGCTCCTTTCTCCTTTCATTATACTTCCTCAGAAAAATGCCAAGGCTGGTGAAGTGTAGGTTTCCATGTGCTTTGTATCTCACCGGGGGGGAGGGATGTGGCTGGGAAAACTGCACAACTATCCTGATGGGTCTTCCTTTAAGTTCATGGCCACTGACTCAAGTGAGACCCTGGGTCTGCAACCCAGCTTCAATCCCTTTCATTCCATCTTCTCACTTCCAACCTGTTCTCCTTCCTTTTAGCTAATTATGTTTCCCCATTCATTAAAAATACCAGCTGATATCTTTGTTCCCTTTTAAATTAGTCATCATTGTGGCCTTCACTTTCTTTTGTCTCATTCTTTCTTGAACCTATTACAAAAGGCTTTCATCCACAGCAGAACAGTTCTTGTCGACTCACCAGCAGTCTTCATGTTGTTAATCCAGTGAGGAATTCTCATTACTCTTCTTGACTAATCAGCATTAGACACAGACCATTCCCTCTTTCTTAAAACATTTTCTTGGTGTTCATATGGTGTTTCTCTCTTTCTTCTCATCCTTCTACTCCTTCATATTTAAGCTCTTCCTCATTTTTGTCATATGTAAACAGTGGGAGCCCCAGGTTTCAGTGTTTGGACCTTTTTTCTTTCTGCTTTTTGGGAGATCGTCCACCTGTATGCTCAGGACTCAAAGATTTCTACCTCTGGCTCTATCTCTAGCTCAATAGAGAGGCTTCTCTCTATTGAGCCTCAAACCCAACTGCCAATCCACAGTCATCACAGTCTAATGGGCATCTCAAACCCTTTGTGTTCAAAACCACTGTCCATCAAAAAAAAAAAATGTCCCCAAACTCCTAATTTATCCCTCCCCCACTACTATATATAAAATAGATAACCACCAAGGACCTACTATATAGCACAGGGAACTAAATTCAATATTTTATAATCACCTTTAAGGGAAAAGTATTTGAAAAAATATATATGTATGTATAACTGAATCACTGTGCTGTACACCTGAAACTAACACAACATTGTAAATAAACTATAATTCAATTAAAATAAATAGGTAGATAAATAAATTTATTATTAAAAAAACCAAAATACAACAACAAAACAAATGTCCCTCCCTCAGTTTTCTCCATCTAAATGTCAGCTGTATTCATCTATTTGCTCAGGTCAAACACCTTAGCTACATCTGTTTTTTTTTTTTTTAACGTCTTTATTGGAGTATAATTGCTTTACAAGGATGTGTTTCTGCTTTATAACAAAGTGAATCAGCTATACATATACATATATATCCCCATATCTCCTCCCTCTTGTGTCTCCCTCCCACCCTCCCTATCCCACCCCTCTAGGTGATCACAAAGCACTGAGCTGATCTCCCTGTACTATGTGGCTGCTTCCCCCACTAGCTATCTGTTTTACATTTGGTAGTGTATATATGGCAGTGCCGCTCTCTCACTTCTTCCCAACTTACTCTTCCCGCTCCCCGTGTCCTCAAGTCCATTCTCTAGGTCAGCATCTTTATTCCTGTGCTGCCCCTAGGTTCTTCAGAACAATTTTTTTCTTTTTTAGATTCTATATATATGTGTTACTATGTGGCATTAGTTTTTCTCTTTCTGACTTACTTCACTCTGTATGACAGACTCTAGGCCCATCCACCTCACTACAAATAACTCAATTTCATTTCTTTTTATGGCTGAGTAATATTCCACTGTATATATATGCCATGTCTTCTTTATCCATTCATCTGTCGATGGACACTTAGGTTGCTTCCATGTCCTGGCTATTGGAAATAGAGCTGCAGTGAATATTGTGGTACATGACTCTTTTTGAATTATGGTTTGCTCAGGGTATAGGCCCACTAGTGGGATTGCTGGGTCATATGGTAGTTCTATTCTTAGTTTTTTAAGGAACCTCTATACTGTTCTCCACAGTGGCTGTATCAATTTATATACCCACCAACAGTGCAAGAGGGTTCCCTTTTCTCCACACCCTCTCCAGCATTTATTATTTGTAGATTTTTTGATGATGGCCATTCGATCGGTGTGAGGTGATACCTCATTGTAGTTTTGCTTTACATTTCTCTAATGATTAGTGATGTTGAGCATCCTTTCATGGGTTTGTTGGCAATCTGTATATCTTCTTTGGAGAAATGTCTGTTTAGGTCGTCTGTCCATTTTTGGATTGGGTTGTTTGTTTTTTTGATATTGAGCTGTATGAGCTGCTTGTATATTTTGGAGATTAATCCTTTGTCAGTTGCTTTGTTTGCAAATAGTTTCTCCCATTCTGAGGGTTGTCTTTTGGTCTTGTTTATGGTTTCCTTTGCTGTGCAAAAGCTTTTAAGTCTCATTAGGTGCCATTTGTTTATTTTTGTTTTTATTTCCATTTCTCTAGGAGATGGGTCAAAAAGGACCTTGCTGTGATTTATGTCATAGAGTGTTCTGCCTATGTTTTCCTCTAAGAGTTTTATGGTGTCTGGCCTTATATTTAGGTCTTTAATCCATTTTGAGTTTATTTTTGTGTATGGTGTTAGGTAGTGTTCTAATTTCATTCTTTTACGTGTAGCTGTCCAGTTTTCCTAGTACCACTTATTGAAGAGGCTGTCTTTTCTCCATTGTATATTCTTGCCTCCTTTATCAAAGATAAGGTGACCATATGTGTGTGGGTTTATCTCTGGCCTTTCTATCCTGTTCCATTGATCTGTTTTTCTGTTTTTGTGCCAGTACCATATTGTCTTGATTACTGTAGCTTAGTAGTATAGTCTGAAGTCAGGGAGCCTGATTCCTACAGCTCTGGTTTTTTTTCTCAAGATTGCTTCAGCTATTCAGGATCTTTTGTATTTCCATTACAAATTGTGCAATTTTTTCTTCTAGTTCTGTGAAAAATGCCAGTGGTAGTTTCATGGGGATTGCATTGAATCTGTATATTGCTTTGGGTAGTATAGTCATATTCACAATGTTGATTCTTCCAATCCAAGAACATGGTATATTTCACCATCTGTTTTTATCATCTTTAATTTCTCTCATCAGTGTCTTACGGTTTTCTGCATACAGGTCTTTTGTCTCCTTTGGTAGGTTTATTCCTAGGTATTTTATTCTTTTTGTTGCAATGGTAAATGGGAGTGTTTCCTTAACTTCTCTTTCAGATATTTTATCATTAGTGTATAGGAATGCAAGAGATTTCTGTGTATTAATTTTGTATCCTGCTACTTTAGCAAATTCATTGACTAGCTCTGGTAGTTTTCTGGTACTATCTTTAGGATTCTCTGTGTAGAGTATGTCATCTGCAAACAGGGACAGCTTACTGCTTCTTTTCCTATTTGGATTCCTTTTATTTCTTTTCTTCTCTGATTGCTGTGGCTAACACTTCCTAAACTATGTTGAATAATAGTGGTGAGAGTGGGCAGCCTTGTCTTGTTCCTGATCTTAGTGGAAATGGTTTCAGTTTTTCACCATGGAGAATGATGTTGGCTGTGGGTTTGTCATATGTGGCTTTTATTATGTTGAGGTAAGTTCCCTCTATGCCTCCTATCTGGAGGGTTTTTATCATAAATGGTGTCGAATTTTGTCAAAAGCTTTTTCTGCATCTGTTGAGATGATCGTATGGTTTTTCTCTTTCAGCTTGTTAATATGTTGTATCACATTGATTGATTTGAATATATTGAAGAATTCTTGCATTCCTGGGATAAACCCCACTTGATCATGCTGTATGATCCTTTTAATGTGCTGCTGGATTCTGTTTGCTAGTATTTTGTTGAGGATTTTTGCATCTATGTTCATCAGTGATATTGGCCTGTAGTTTTCGTTTTTTGTGACATCTTTGTCTGGTTTTGGTGTCAGGGAGACTGTGGCCTCATAGAATCAGTTTGGGAGTGTCCCCCCTCTGCTCTATTTTGGAAGAGTTTGAGAAAGATGGGTGTTAGCTCTTCTCTAAATGTTTCATAGAATCTGCCAGTGAAGACATCTGGTCCTGGGCTTTTGTTTGTTGGAAGATTTTTAATCAGAGTTTCAATTTCAGTGCTTGTGATTAGTCTGTTTATATTTTCTATTTCTTCCTGGTTCAGTCTCAGAAGGTTGTGCTTTTCTAAGAATTTGTCCATTTCTTCCAGGTTGTCCATTTTATTGTCATTTTGTTGCTTATAGTAACCTCTCATGATCCTTTTATTTCCTTTTTTCTTTTTTAACATCTTGATTGGAGTATAATTGCTTTACAATATTGTGTCAGTTTCTGCTTTATAACAAAGCAAATCAGCTATACACACACACATGTTCCCTTATCTCCTCCCACCTGCGTCTCCCTCCCTCCCACTGTCCCTATTCCACCCCTCTAGGTGGTCACAAACCACCAAGCTGATCTCCCTGTGCTATGCGGCTGCTTCCCACTAGCTATCTGTTTTACATTTGGTAGTGTATATATGTCCATGCCACTCTCTCACTTTGTCACAGCTTACCCTTCCCCCTCCCCATATCCTCAAGTCCAATGTCTAGTAGGTCTGTGTTTTTATTCCCATCTTACCCCTAGGTTCTTCATGACTTTTTTTTTTCCCTTAGATTCCATATATATGTGTTAGCATTTGGTATTTGTTATTCTCTTTCTGACTTACTTCACTCTGTATGACAGACTCTAGGTCCATCCACCTCACTATAAATAACTCAATTTCGTTTCTTTTTATGGCTGAGTAATATGCCATTGTATATATGTGCCACATCTTCTTCATCCATTCATCTGTTGATGGACACTTAGGTTGCTTCCATGTCCTGACTATTGTAAATAGAGCTGCAATTAACATATTGGTACATGACTCTTTTTGAATTATGGTTTTCTCAGGGTATATGCCCAGTAGTGGGATGGCTGGGTCGTTTGGTAGTTCTTTTTTTAGTTTTTTAAGAACCTCCATACAGTTCTCCATAGTGGCTGTATCAATTTACATTCCCACCAACAGTGCAAGAGGGTTCCCTTTTCTCCACACCCTCTCCAGCATTTATTGTTTGTAGATTTTTTGACAATGGCCATTCTGACCGGTGTGAGATGATATCTCATTGTAGTTTTGATTTGCATTTGTCTAATGATTAATGATGTTGAGCATTCTTTCATGTGTTTGTTGGCAATCTGTATATCTTCTTTGGAGAAGTGTCTGTTTAGGTCTTCTGCCCATTTTTGGATTGGGTCGTTTGTTTTTTTGTTATTGAGGTGCATGTGCTGCTTGTAAATTTTGGAGATTAATCCTTTGTCAGTTGCTTCATTTGCAAATATTTTCTCCCATTCTGAGGGTTGTCTTTTGGTTTTGTTTATGGTTCCTTTGCTGGGCAAAAGCTTGTAAGTTTCATTAGGTTCCATTTGTTTATTTCCATTTCTCTAGGAGATGGGTCAAAAAGAATCTTGCTGTGATTTATGTCATCGAGTGTTCTGCCCATGTTTTTCTTTAAGAGTTTGATAGTTTCTGGCCTTACATTTAGGTCTTTGATCCATTTTGAGCTTATTTTTGTGTATGGTGTTAGGGAGTGATCTATTCTCATAGTTTTACATGTACCTGTCCAGTTTTCCCAGCACCACTTATTGAAGAGGCTGTCTTTTCTCCACTGTATATTCTTGCCTCCTTTTTCAAAGATAATGTGACCATATGTGTGTGGGTTTATCTCTGGGCTTTCTGTCCTGTTCCATTAATCTATATTTCTGTTTTTGTGCCAGTGCCATACTGTCTTGATTACTGTAACTTTGTAGTATAGTCTGAAGTCAGGGAGCCTGATTCCTCCAGCTCCATTTTTCGTTCTCAAGATTGCTTTGGCTGTTCGGGGTGTTTTGTGTGTCCATACAAATGGTGAAAAATTTTTTTCTAGTTCTGTGAAAAGTGCCAGTGGTAGTTTGATAGGGATTGCATTGAATCTGTAGATTGCTTTGGGTAGTAGAGTCCTTTTCACAATGTTGATTCTTCCAATCCAAGAACATGGTATATATCTCCACCTATTTGTATCATCTTTAATTTCTTTCATCAGTGTCTTATAATTTTCTGCATACAGGTCTTTTGTCTCCTTAGGTAGGTTTATTCCTAGGTATTTTATTCTTTTTGTTGCAGTGGTAAAAGGGAGTGTTTCCTTAATTTTACTTTGATATTTTTCATCATTAGTCTATAGGAATACAAGAGATTTCTGTGCATTAATTTTGTACCCTGCTACTTTACCAAATTCATTGATTAGCTCTAGTTGTTTTCTGGTAGCATCTTTAGGATTCTCTATGTATAGTATCATGTCATCTGCAAACAGTGATAGCTTTACTTCTTCTTTTCTGATTTTGATTCGTTTTATTTTTTTCTTCTCTGATTTCTGTGGCTAAAAGTTCCAAAATTATGTTGAATAATAGTGTTGAGCGAGGGCAACCTTGTCTTGTTCCTCATCTTAGTGGAAATGGTTTCAGTTTTCACCATTCAGGACGATGTTGGCTGTGGGTTTGTCATATATGGCCTTTATTATGTTGAGGAAAGTTCCCTCTATGCCTACTTTCTGCAGGGTTTTTATCATAAATGGGTGTTGAATTTTGTCGAAAGCTTTCTTTGCATGTGTTGAGATGATCATATGGTTTTTCTCCTTCAATTTGTTAATATGGTGTGTCATGTTGATTGATTTGCAATGAAGAATCCTTGCATTCCTGGAATAAACCCCACTTGATCATGGTGTATCACCCTTTTAATGCGCTGTTGGATTCTGCTTGCTAGTTTTTTGTTGAGGACTTTTGCATCTATGTTCATCAGTGATATTGGCCTGTAGTTTTCTTTCTTTGTGACATCGTTGTCTGGTTTTGGTATCAGCATGATAGCAGCCTCGTAGAATGAGTTTGAGAGTGTTCCTCCTGCTGCTATATTTTGGAAGAGTTTGAAAAGGATAGGTGTTAGCTCTTCTCTAAATGTTTGATAGAATTCACGTGTGAAGCCATCTGGTCCTAGGCTTTTGTTTGTTGGAAGATTTTTAATCACCATTTCAATTTCAGTGCTTGTGATTGGTCTGTTCATATATTTTATTTCTTCCTGTTTCAGTCTCAGCAGGTTGTGCATTTCTAAGAATTTGTCCATTTCTTACAGGTTGTCCATTTTATTGGCATAGAGTTGCTTGTAGTAATCTCTCATGATCCTTTGTATTTCTGCAGTGTCAGTTGTTACTTCTCCTTTTTCATTTCTAATTCTATTAATTTGAGTTCTCTCCCTTTTTTTCATGATGAGTCTGGCTAATGATTTATCAATTTTGTTTATCTTCTCAAAGAACCAGCTTTTAGTTAGTTTGGTTTTTTTTTAACATCTTTATTGGAGTATAATTGCTTTACAATGGTGTGTTACTTTTTGCTTTATAACAAAGTGAATCAGCTATACATATATATATGTATCCCCATATCTCTTCTCTCTTGCATCTCCCTCCCTCCCACCTCCCTATCGCACCCCTCTATGTGGTCACAAAGCACCAAACTGATCTCCCTGTCCAGCTTTTAGTTTTACTGAGCTTTGTTATTGTTTCCTTCATTTCTTTTTCATTTATTTCTGATCTGATCCTTATGATTTCTTTCCTTCAGCTACCTTTGGGGTTTCTTTGTTCTTCCTTCTTTAATTGCTTTAGTTGTAGGGTTAGGTTTTTTATTTGAGATGTTTCTTGTTTCTTTAGGTAGGATTGTATTGCTATACACTTCCCTCTTAGAACTGCTTTTGCTGCATCCCATAGGTTTTGGGTTGTCGTGTTTTCATTGTCATTTGTTCCTAGATATTCTTTGATTTCCTCTTTGATTTCTTGAGTGATCTCTTGGTTATTTAGTAGTGTGTTGTTCAGCCTCCATGTGTTTGTATTTTTTATAGATTTTTTTTTTCCTGTAATTGATATCTAGTCTAATAGCATTGTGGTCGGAAAAGATACTTTATATGATTTCAATTTTCTTAAATTTACCAAGGCCTGAGTTTTGACACAAGATATGATCTATCCTTGAGAATGTTCCATGAGCACTTGAGAAGAAAGTGTATTCTGTTGTTTTGGAATGGAATGCTACATCTTTGACTCTTCTTCCCCTCACATCCCAAATCCAACTTATCATTGAAGGCTCTCCCCTCAGTATATATCCAGAACTCATTTGTCTCTTACCATCTTCGCAAATTCCACTCCTGAGCCATTCACTGCATGGATTGTTGCAGTAACTTCCTAATTGACCAGCACAGCAGTCAGAGTGATACATTTGTATGAGATGTTTGCTTCCTGTTTAGTGTAGAAGCCAAAGGCTTTACAAGTGAAGATTTTCTTCATTAATTATTGCTTTTGTTTCCAGATGAAGCAAATAATACATATTTAAAAGGAGTATTTCTACACTCTGACAAAAACTTTATAATCCTTCTTATTGGTTCCACACAATGACTCTTGTTTTTAAATAATCAGTGTCCAGGGTTGGGATTAGGCATAGGCAAGTAGATCCTAAGAATAGAGAGGATTTCAGTTGTGTTTGTGGTATTATTATTAGTCATTTATTTACAGTCTCTACTATTATCATAAAGAAAGAAAATTGCTTCCTGTTATTAGTTGAAGTATTATTATGGAAAATTCTTATGACAAAACTCCAGATCCCTCTAGCCTTTGACAACTCCTCTCCTAACTCACTCAACTCTCCTGAAAAGGCCCAAAAGCCAGAGACAGAATATTCCATCAACATGATTAGACACTCCCTGACCTGAACAACCAGACCTGACCAAGCAGTCATCTAGTCATTCTCCATCTCATTGTCAGAACTTTCCATGTGCAATTTAATATGCAGGCACTGCCTGTCTTCTGCATCTTTCTCTGACAAAAATTCTTTTGTTTGCACCTGTTGTATCTGTTGACCACTTGTTCCAAACACCCAGGGAAGGATAATTGGTCAATGAAATTAACCCCATCAGTGTGAATTTCATGTTTGAATGTCTTATCAATGTTGTTGATTGAGAGGATGTTTCCCTATTGATTTGATCATTTGTTACTTGATTTTTTTCTTGTGCTCAGAGGTTTAACGTGATACTTAAAACTGAATCTTATAATGCGTATTTTATTTATTCCAGTATTAAACATAATTTTATAGCTCAAAAACTTCAATGTCGATTGACTTCAAATGCTAAGGTATGAGCTCCTTTTATTGCAGAATTCTTATAAGGACATATTATATAGTTATATCTCAGTTCTCATTACTTTATGATTAGGGATTGAAAAATTAGTAATTCTGAAATGGTAATTTTATCCTGAGCTCCTTTGCCTGTAGACCAGTGTCTTGTATCAGTCAGTAGTGAGGCCCAGTATACAAAGATATATGCATAATACTGCCTATTTTACTTTTAAGCCAGGTGTGTTTTTTTTAAAGCATTAATAATTAGAAACCTCATGTGTATGTAAATACTTATTATTTTCCATTATTCTTTATGGCGTTGCTTTAGCCTTAATCATTTATTATTCCAGTATTAAAAATTGAAACCCCCACCTGCGTGGTTTTTGGGTGGTGGTGGCAGTGGTGGTGGTGTGTGTTTGTACTGGATATAAATAAACATTTGTCACTGAGTATGAACACTATACGATTTCTCAACATGTCTTCTCTGACCGTGGATCCCAGAGACTTGAAGCTTCACATCAGCTTCAGTCAAAATACTTAGCTACCCCTTTCCACTGAGCAGATACCACCCTCAGTTTTCACCCTAGGACTTTTAATTTCTTCTAATGTGCCCTACACATCTAGTCCTACCAACAGAATCTCTTTCTCTCTTTTATGAGAGGGACAGCACAGAAGATGTTTAGAAAGATGATATGTCCAGAGGCATAACACCCATACCTCAGGCCCTTATAACTTTTCCAATTCACAGAATGTCTATCATCTCATTAATTTGTTATGTTTTAAGAGATCTGGAAATGAGTCTGTTTTGTTTAGCACTCTATCTTCAGTGTCTAGCCCAGGGAAAACCTCATGACAGACTTTTATTGGACAAATGAAAATTTTCATTGTATGAATGAGTGGATGAATGATCCCATACTCATCCTCTAAATATAAATGGTATTAAATCATCGCAAATAGATATAATGCAAGGCAGTGTGTGACAAGTGACCAAAAAAACCCAGAGGAGACAGCAACTAGTTGTAACTGAGAGTCTCTGGAAAGGTTTTATGGAATATGGATTCTTTTTAAGAGCAAAGATAAACTAAACAGATATTGACAAAATGAATCCAGTCAGGACAGAGGCAAAGGTGACTGTGTGGGGAGAATGTAGAACAAGTTTGAGAAAGTCAAACAATAGTTGGGCTAAAATATAGAAATAAAACCAGCAGGTGCACCTCATGGACACTGAATGCTAAGTCAGAGATCAGGCATTTTACTGGCTAGGTTACAAATAGAAAAAATAGCAGGGAGTATATGAAGTACATAATATTCACACTGAAAACACATAGAATTGAATGGTAGCCACAGTAAAGTATATGACGAGACGTATTCATAGAAAATAGACATTTTTGTGGGTTGCTTTTACTCTTCGCAAACGCAGGAACATGCACTTCTCTATCCGTGATTCATTTTCCTGGAGGGCTCCAGGCAACCAGCTTTTATCTTTCCTGGGCTTTAGGAAGAGGGCAAGGTTAAAGCTGCGTCAAAGGGTAGAAATGATCCAGTTGTTTTGTTCATGATGGCTTTCACTTTTTACAGGCAAACCTAAATATGTAATTCTTAGAAGAGAATAATGAAAAAGAGGCCATATGGCAGGGGAAATCTGGCATATTCGAAAGGTTTGGGTTGCAGTTGCATACAAAAGACTTAGTATAATTCATTTTGAAATAGAAACATTTAAATTGCAAAGAACAGTACAAATAAATCAAAGTGCATACTAATTTAATTGGCTCACATTAAAAAAATATTCAAGGGTAACAGTACAGCTTGATTTGTCATCTGACAAATGATGAACTGGGAAAACCGAAGCCGTCACAGTCTACCTCAAGTTTATTTTTGCATGAAGACTTTCCGGGATAGTTTAGCCCACAGTGTACCCTCAGGAGTTCACCAAAGGCTTGAGCCTTGTAACCTACTCCATATTGCTAAATGACTCTATTCTTATTAGCTTTACTTCATAATTTTGCAGTTAATGATAAAACTGCTCTGTATTACTATTTGATATCTTATTTCTTCAATAAATGGCATAAGATGAGGGCCCTCACACTTTTCTTGAATCTTATACTTCTCATTTAATGATTAAAACTGCAATATCATTAGCATTACCTCAATTACATTGAGTTGAATTGCCACTGTCTTCTACTCTAGAGTGGAGGATTTGATTTATAGTTGACCCTTCTTTTGGAGCTTGTCATTTATTATTGTTCAGTTTATTTTATAATTTTTTACAGCTACCCCTTTTTATATAGGATTCTAGAGTCCATTGATAAATTGAATTCTGTGCTTTGGACTGCCTTTTTTCACTTAAAACATAGATTTATATTTTTGAAAGAAACAGGGATAAGAAGAATTCTTCCATTGTTTTATTTATTGCTTATATGATATCAGCTCTTCTAAGCTTGCGTTTGACCTTGTTGTATATGTTAGAGGTAAAAGAGGGGAGTAGATATTTGGAATCAGAAACCTGATTCTACTTATTCTTGTGTTCCAATGCTTCTTCTCCCCAATTGTACTTTGAGCCTAGTCCAATTATTTTTTTCAATAAGCATTTTTGGCAAATGCATTTTATATTCAATTTAATGGGAAAAATGGAGAAAAATGTCCTACCTTCTATGAGGCCACAGTCTGGGAAGAAAGATTCAATAAACACCCAGTTAATTAGCTTGATTATGAAGTGCAGGCTTGCAGTTAGCAGAATTTCTGTATAACTGAATTTTCTAATTAACTCAGGATTAACCCATCTCTTTAGCTGTTTAGAATAGAGAAGCCTGTAGCTAAAGGGGTCATTCTCAGAGGCACATGTGTGTATGTACATATAAATATGAGTTGGTAGTTCAAGGTATAATTTTAGAGATTCACTGTTTTGCCAATGCAAGATAGCATTCCATTCGGGAGATATTTATAAGAAAAATGAAAAGGTAAGCTCATCTCCTAAGCAAGCACTTATTAGTCACCTGCCAAGAGACAGGCACTGGGCACTAGTGTTCTGTGCGTGATGTGACCACACCCCAGAACAGCTCCCAATCTAGCGAAAGAATTAAACAGGTAAAGAAATCGTTACTGTATACTATAGTGTGTGCTACTCAGCATGGAGGAGGGAGCATCCACTTCCATCTGAAGGTGCAAGGAGTGGTTTCCAGAGGACAAGGAGTAGACAGGATATTTTTGGTAAAAGGAACAGCATGGGCAGCAGGTTAGGGGACGTGCAGGTGCAGGCCATTTCCTATGATTTGCTTCTGGAAATTCCTGTTTAGATTGGTTTGAACAACTGAAAAGATAATGTTTTAGTCCATTCGAGCTACTGTAACAAAATACCATAGACTGGAGGCTGCCCTGGTGGTGCAGTGGTTAAGAATCCGCCTGCTGAGGCAGGGGACCCGGGTTCGAGCCCTGGTCCAGAAAGATCCCACATGCCGTGGAGCAACTAAGCCCGTGCGCCACAACTACTGAGTCCGCGAGCCACAACTACTGAAGCACACGTGCCTAGAGCCCATGCTCTGCAACAGGAGAAGCCACCGCAATGAGAAGCCCATGTGCCACAACGAGGAGTAGCCCCCACTCGCTGCAACTAGAGAAAGCCCGCGTGCAGCAACAAAGACCCAATGCAGCCAAAAATAAATAAATTTTTAAAAATTAAAAAAAAAATACCATAGACTGAATGGCTTATGAACAACAAGCATTTGTTTCTCACTGCTCTGGAGTCTGGGAAGCACAAGATCAAGGTGCTGGCAGATTTGGTGTCTGGTGAAACCCTGCTTCCTAGATAACTGTCTTTTCACCATAACCTCACATAGCAGAAGGGAAGGGAGCTTCCCCGGGTCTCTTTTATAACGGCATTAATTTAATTCATGCTGCCCTCATGACCTAATCACCTCCCAAAGGCCCCACATCCTAATACCATGACCTTGGTGGTTAGGATTTCAACATCTGAATTTGGGGGGAACACAGACATTCAGATCATAGCAGATCATGTTTCTGACCCCTTCTCATTCTGTTTTATTTGAGGAATAAATATTTATTGCTACACAATAGGCCACAAATCTTGTATCTCTTCTATGAAAACCAATCAGTAAAGATATTTATTGATTCTTCCCTCCTTTTACAATAGAGGTGATTTCCCTCAGCTATAAAGCCAAACTCTCTATCTCTTTTCAATTCTATCCCCTTATAACTTCAGAGAAACTTTACAGTATAAACTTTTCCTTTTCTCCCCTGTATACTGACTGCTAGCTTTGAATCAAATCACTGCCATCAACCTTTAAACACACTCAGGTCTGTCCCATGTTAACCTGGATTCCACACACATGCCCCTACAACCTCTGCTTCCCTTTACAATAGAAAATTTCTAGAAGAGTTGTCTCGAGTTCCACGCTGCCACTTAATCCTGGTGCACTCCAGTCTGGCTTTTGCCTCCATCACTCAAGCAAGATAGCCCTCCTCAAAGGTCACTAACGAGTTCTGTGTCTCTTAATAAAATGGACTTTTCTGTCCTTTCCTTGCTTTTTCTCCCTGATGCATTTGACACTATAAATCAGTTTTTCTTTCTTGAGATAATCTCTTTTATTGTTTTCCGTGACATCACACGTTTCTTATTTTCTCTTATTTCTTTGAATTCCTCCTGGTCCCACTAATTTTCCTTTGTGGGCTCATTCTCTTTTATCCAGTTGTTAAATGAGTGCTTCTGAAGACTCAGGCTCCTTTCTCTTCTTATGCTTCCTCTTTGGATTAGGCCTTCTCATCCATACCCATGGATTCAATTTCTGTGCACCCTTAAAAATTCTCAAATTTTGGGCTTCCCCGGTGGCACAGTGGTTAAGAATCTATCTGCCAAGGCAGGGGACAAGGGTTCGAGGGCTGGTCTGGGAAGATCCCACATGCTGTGGAGCAACTAAGCCTGTGTACCACAACTACTGAGCCTGCGCTCTAGAGCCCACGAACCACAACTACTGAAGCCCACGGGCCTGCAGCCCGTGCTCTGCAACAAGAGAAGCCACTGCAGTGAGAAGCCCATGCACTGCAATGAAGAGTATCCCCCGCTCGCCTCAACTAGAGAAAGCCCGCGTGCAGCAACGAAGATCCAATGCTGCCAAAAAAAAAAAAAAAAATTCCCGAATTTAAATTTCCATTCAGGACCCGCCTTTTAATATATCTGGGTTTACTTAATAGGCATCTCAAATGCAACACTTGCAAAACTGAACATGTTTGCCATTCCTTATATCCTGAAATCTGGCTGCCCACATGTTTTCTACGTAGGAAATACACAAATACTTACCTTATACTTCAGGTTAAGAGACAATGAAAAACACCTTTAGTTTTTAAAACACTTTACAGCAGAGTTTCTCAATCATGACACTACTGACATTTTGGGCTAGGTAAGTCTTTATTGTGAGGGTCAGTCCTGCGCATTATGGGATGTTTCTCCCTGGCCTATACCCACTAGATACCAATAGCACTGCCTTCCAGTTGTGACCACCAGAAGCTGCTAAATGCTCCAGGGAGACAAAATCAGCCCTGACTGAGAACCACAGCTTTATAAGGAGGACAAGAGGGTAAGCTGCATTTTTTTAAACAACAGAAATCATACCAAAGTTTTTATGGTACAGAAAATTTGAGACAGGAAAATAATAAGAAATCTAGTAAGTGAATTTTCAGTTCAGGTATGTATTATTTTTTGAAACATCAATATTTTCCACATTAGTTACAGTTTATGAATTTCATCAGTTATCTAAAATACTCTTCACAGAATTTGTCCAAGTAAAGATTCGCCTTATCACCTCACACTTGTTAGAATGGCTGTCATCAGAAAAGACAAGAAACAAGTGTTGGTGAGAATGTGGAGGAAAGGGAACCTTTGTGCACTGTCGGTAGGATTGTAAGTTAGGGGAGCTATTATGTAAAATAGTATGGAGCTTCTTTAAAAAAAATTTTAAAAAGAAATACTATATGATCCAGCAAATCTGCTTCTGGGTGTTGACCTGAATAAAACAGAAACACTAACTCAAAAAGATATTTTCACCCCCGTGCTCACTGCAACATTATTTACAATAGCCAAGGTATGAAAGCAACCTAAGTGTTCATCACTAGATGAACGCATAAAGAAAATGCAGGAGATACAAACATGCAACACACACACACACACACACACACACATACACACATACACACATATGTAAAATGTAATGTTATTCATCCATAAAAAGAAAAAAAATCCTGCCATTTGTTCAACATGGATGGACTTTGAGGGCATTATGCTATGGAAAATAATTCAGAGACATAGTCCTGTGAATGTTTGAATTTATTATGTGAAAATGATAAGAGCGGCCATTTGTTGAGCTCTTATATCCCCTACCTAGGATTGTTAGGTTGTATTAGCTTCCCTTTATAGATAAGGAAATCCAGGCTCTGAGATAGTATTCATATCGCTCACAAGGAAGTGTTAGAACCATAAATACCACAGACCTGTAAGGTTCCAAAGCCAGTGCTATTAGAAGAATACGTAAAATAATAACAAAAAAACCTGGTGTTGTTTGTGATCAGTGTGACCGTCACTGAAGCCAAGTGTCCTAGGCTAAGCTTTGTGTCTGGTGTACATTAGTGATTAGCTGGGTAAACACTGGTTGAATTGAATTAGTTTGATCGTTTTACCCTTGAACTTGTCTTTGGGATGAGAAAGGGGTTTTTGATTTTGGTAACAGCTTTGAGGTATAACTGATATACAATGTTACACATATTTAAAGGATACAGTTTGACAAGTTTTGATATATGTGTACAACCGTGATGTTTAGAACATAGCTCAGACATCACTTTCCCACGAGGCCTTCCCTGTACCCCTTGAAATCAGAACCGTGCTAAAAAAAAATCCTTGATACTGGTCATCCACGAAGTATATTATCTTTTCTCTATGTCATACCACTTCCTGGGCATAATAATTTTAAAATCTTCCACCATTCATCTCTAAAAATACTGTTTTTCAGAACTGTTAATTCCCTGGGTGAGTATTATACACATATAAGTTTAAGAAAAGTTTGTTTAGGTGGTAAATGCATTAGTTAATTATTTGAAATTTTATTCTACCCTACCAAATTTCATGGGTTTTAAACTGAAAATTCTACATGCAAGTGATTTGGGTTGGAGCAGTTGTAGGCAATATATAGTAGTTTATTTAGTCACAGTGAGTTTCCTTTACTTTCAGATCTCCAGAAGACAGGGCTCTGCTGCTCAGGAACCCTGCAACATTTCTTGGGTGACAAGGGAGTGAAGCCTTGTATTTGCTTTGTAAAAGACCTTGTGGGCAAAAGTATTGAGGACTGAATTGAACACTTGTCTGGAAAGACATGTTGTGAATTTTATAGTGTAATGTTACCTGTAAAATTTTGACCCTATTTTAAGATTTTCCTATTTTCACATCAATTAGAATTTGTTGTGAACCTGCTTTCTCCTCCATGTCCTACAAACTACAATAAAACTATATGCCTCTGGGTGTTTTCAAACTGCCCGTAGGTAGACAGTGACTATGTTAATATCCGGAACTCTGTGAATGTCTAACAGAGAGTTGAAATATCAAAATTTAAAAGCAACTCGCTTTCTTGATACGTCTTCATGTTTTATGACCTAGGTTGGGACTATGGCAAAATTCGGACATGTTCAAATATTTAAGAACCATGAAATTGGAATCTATTAAAATAGTAATGCTTTGTTGTCATTTAAAATAATATCTATACTTTAAAGTATTGGGAAACTTTTTATACTCTCTAAAAATACATTATCAGTCCACTAAAATAATGAATAGCTAATAGCAAAAAAAAAAATGGAGAAAAATTGAAACTTACTGAAGGTCACAGAGCCTGAAAAATTAGAACTGAGAGTAGAAAGTGGAAAAAATGTTCTTGATAACTATTCAGCTGGGTTTCAAGTTCAAGGTTATGCGCTCTCTTGATTTGTCAGTAGTTGCAGTATGATATGCCACAGTTGCTGAGCTTAATATCTTAAGCAAACATTTTTCCCTCAAATAAATATGTTAAAATTTCATATGTTAACTTAAAGTAGCCATCTGAAAATAGATTCCTGTGATGACTACTACAAAAAACAAACTTTTATTTTCATAATTGTAATATGGAGTATTTTTAAAAGTCCCTTGAAGGTTATTTGAAAATCAGATTGGAAGGTTACCTACCAAGATATTTAGACGTTGTATATTTATCTTAATGTTTGAACTCTCCCTTCTAATTTCTATACTGAGGGAGAAATGGAATTGTCCAGTGTTTGCCAAGGAAAACAACAACAATAATAATATATTTATATTTAAAGCTTCATGATATCTTCCACTAGCATATGGTTGTATATGCACTTTTAACATGTATTTGAAAATTAAGGCTATGATTGTTCTGCGTATAATTGACGTGTCTGTGTTACTAAGGAGAGGCTGGCAAGGACAAATAGGAAAACTGGTTTTGATTATCTGAAAGAGTATAACATAAAGAAATTTATATAGTCCTTGTAAAGTATTTTGTGACTTCAGTTGCACATGGGAGCACCTGCTACTCTGGGAAGTTGTAGCACTTCAAATAAATTAGCCATGGTCTGCCATGCTGTGAGGACCAAATGCCAGGGTTCTGGACAGCTGCCCAGACTCCTGTTTTCCCTTGTTGGACTGTGGCAGTGACCTAAAAACGTTATCTTTTGTCTCACTTGCAGTTCAGGTATGTGTATGTGTGCATAAAGGGGATAGAGTATACTGTGGATTCTTGCAAATTTCCTCAGCTTTATACTCTTAGTCTGTGGGAACAGGAAAGGGAGAAGTAGAGATAATTTTATTGATTCATCCAACAGATAGTTCTGAAGAAAGCATTTTGTGTGTCTTCTGTTCTTGGTAACTTAGGGAATGGCAAGATTTTGAAATGTGAGTTTCTTGATCTTTAATATCAAAATCTGCCCAGAAAAGGCATAGTTCCTGTACTTTTTTCCACAATAAATGGGTGGAGGCCACTTCAGGCTGGAAATCTACAAACCACTACAGAGTATTATTAAGGTAAGAACTCTGCACAAGAGCCAAGGCAACAGCAAGATGAGGATCTCTGCCAAAATTTGCCTTAGACATGGGAGTCTCAAACTTGAGCAAGCATCAGAATCAACAGGAGGGCTTGGTAGAACTGATTGCTGAGCCCCACCCAGAGAGTTTCCGATTAAGTAGGCCTGGGGAGGAGCTGGAGAACTTGCATTTCTAACAAACAACCAAGCGATTCAGATGCTGCTGTGACCACACTTTGAGAAGAACTACCTTAAACAATGCGACTACAGCAAGGAGCAGAAAGAATTTTTTTTAAAGGACAATTGTGACTTAGCAAGACTGGAATTGAAGACCTAGCCATTTAAGCTGGTTTTGTATATTGTACCTTATTTCAGTCAGTTTTCTCATATCTGATGTTGACAGGCTGCAAGCCTAGATGCTATGTAGTGTAATGGTTAAACGTGTTGGGTTTAGTGCTACACTCCTTAGATTATCAAATCCCATCTCTGTTGTTTATTAACTGTGTGATTTGGGGCAGGATATTTACATTCTTGGAACCATGCCTTATTCATCTATAGAATGGGAATAATAATAGCACCTACCCCTAATGTTGCTATTAGGATTCTTTAAATAATTCATACACTGCATTTGGAACAGTGCCTGACAAGTTGTAAGTACTTAATAAATCTTAGCTTTCTTCCTCCTTCTTATTTTTTTTATTATTACATTATTCTTGATAGCTAGCTATTGCAGGGACTTAAAGACTCACACATTACCACTCAAGTATGCCCATTTATTAATTTATGATTAAAACTTATATAAGCATTAAGGGAACCAGAAAAGTTATGGTGCTCTCTCCAGCATCATCCCAAGCAATTGAAATAAGATTAGAGGCTAGCGGAATTGAGAGGTCTTATTTCATTGCTCAATAACTGTTGTGAAAATTAGTCTTCACTAAAGGAACAATCGCCTATGCCAAATAGATTAAATATTCTTATTGACCAGCCAGGGAATCTTGTTCATTGAGAAACACTGAAAAGAATTTTTTTTAATGTGTTTGTTTAGTTTTTAAAGAAATTTAAAATAAATATGTTCTAGAAAATTTAAATTTAATTTTTAAAGATACTTTAGGGTAATGAAAAGCACTGTTTACTATCATGTAACCTGAGAAAATCAGCCTATTTCCAAAGGGAAAAGCAAACTAAAAAATTACAGGGAAACAAAAGCAGACAGCTCTGATTACTACAAGAGAAAAACTGAAATTAACACTTTCCAAGAAACATTACACTGGACAAAGTTAAACAAGCAAGGAACCCTTTATTCAAGGTTATTGCAATAGGGGGGAGAGGTCAGAACTCAGTCCAAGCTCAACTCCACTGAAACACAGGATAGCGAAATCTGTGAAAGCCGTCTGTGTTTGCTATTGGCTTTACCCAAAAGGAAAGTCAACTTTCTCCTGTCTTCACTACAGGAGGTAGTTTTACAACGTGGATTAAGGCTCCTTGAAGCTAGGCTCCTACCATCTTACACAGACTGAGAAATAGGGGTGCTATCTTCCTTAATTATTACATTTCAAAGAGATGACTGCCAGGTCCTTAAGAAAAGCATTCCTGGGTTGTAGAACTGTTAAGAGGCTTTAAAAAAGATTTACATCTCAGTGGGGTAGAGAACTACAATTACAGGTTTCTAAATTAAGTGCTCTAAGAAAAGGAAGGTCAGGAGTCTAGAGTCAGGAAGAAACCTACCTAAAATTTAGTCGAGTTGAGGGGGAACATTAAGCCTGGCTTGGTCAGCACCTACTTTTTACATAGTTTTAATCACAACAGCATATGTGGTCTGAACACACTTGGAAAGAAACCAACAAGAGAAAGACTGTTGAGGTGCCATGCCTGGTGGATGAGAACATTCCTACAGTTTTGATAATGAGGCAGAATGAAATGAATAGGAAGCCTTAGCCTAATACGGGCAAGTATGTAGGCAGACCACACACTGTCCTGAACAAAATAGTGGACAGGAACAGAGTAAAGCATAGAAGGAACCAAAGGAGATCGGTTTTTCATTTTGTGTAATTCTCTGAAGTCAAGCCCAACACTTGCAATTTCTTGGGTACTTCATTAAAGGCTTGCTGCTCTCAATCAAATGGCAGTTGTCATTGTCGGTACCCAGTGTCCACAAGTCAGGGTGAGTGGGCCTTTGCTGCTGTGTCTTTGTACCATTGGCCCTGTGGAATAGATCCTGGTCTAAGACACTCATCATTTTCATAGCTTTTTAAAAATGATCTGGAACTGCAGGGCTACCTTTGATTCCGCTGCCCTTCATGTCACTTCCTCCCACCCAAGAAGCTGGAAAGTGATTCAGCTGTGAGTAAAGAGGTACAAGCTACTTATTATCCAAGTCTAAAATCCTCAAGTTAAAGCTATTATTCTAAAACCTGCTATGTTAAAAGTACTATGACCAAGTAGGAGGTTCCTAAATCATATTTGAGTTTGAATTACTTTGAACCATATGATCTCAAGATTCTTCTTTCAATTTGTGGATGAGTAAACTGAGGCCAAGAGGAGAAAAATTACTACATAAAATGAAATTAGAAGACTATTAAGGTGATAAAGTTCTAGAAATAGGTTCTCAGAACTATGAATGACCACTCTTAAGAACACTTGAGTAGACTTCAGATAGGTATAACCCAAGGGGACAGAAGGCCTGGGGTCCCTTTACCATGTAGCTACAAATAGATTCATTAACCGATTCCTTTGTTAGATTAGGAAACCGATGACCCTTGGTTTCCTAATTTAACAAAGACTGGGTCCCATGATAAGATGATTTACCTTTAGAGTTCTGATTCCTGCTCGGAGGTGGGAATTTTGAACAGCTGGACTTGATGTTCTCCTTAAGTTATACTAGGAATGTGTGAATCCACAGTTTCTGAGACGTGTATTCTTCATTCAGTGTGAGTCCTACTTCTGGCATTGCTCATTTCAATAGTTCCTTAATTTCACTGCATGTTTTGGGGCACATAGCAAACAGATGTATTTGTTCAGTGTAAACTCCAGTCAAACATTACTATAGAATTTTGATGTTACAGTAGTTCCTGTAATAGAAGACAGTTAAGAGCTATAGCTACAAATTTTCAACATAAGAAAATTGACATTTTATACAGCAAAAAGAAATAGTTCTTAGGATCAAATGAAGTAATTTTGTTTTTGTAAACTGTGCCATTTGATAAAATTGCTTTGCTTGTGAACTCTGTGTAGCAATTATATTTCAACTTCATGATATAAAAAATAAAATATCCCTCCAAAAATTTTCACTGGTCCAAATATTAAATGTACTCAAAATTATCCACATATATATTGATGGATATTGATGGATATATTTTGCTAGGCAAAAAATACTAATATTCCAAAACTCAAAACTAATTAATAGGAAGAGTTTTAGAAATTGAATTTGGTGCCTGAAAACAAAATCTTGTAAACAAGTTTCTTTGGCAATTATGATTGTTCTCACTGACCCTGATCAGAGTATGCTAGAGCTTAAGAATCAGAAATCGTGACTTCTGCTACCTCTGTGAGTGCTTAATTCATATTTATTCAGTGACTCTATAATCTTTAACCTCACAACCCCTTGCCTTCCCTCCCTCACCTACAATGATGAATCCTCATCAAAGATCTTAATCTGGCCTGGTGGGGACAGAGCTTGCCAGGAATTGGTGCTCATTTTTGGGCATGTTTTTGGCATCCATCTCAATGCTTTCAACAATCTAGAATGAAGAGAATTGACTTCTGTTTCACAATTTGTGCTCAAAATTTCATGTACTATCCATTCAGTCAATAGGTGTGGAGAAACTCCCATGTTATCAAGAAGGGTTTAAAATTTGTCCATTTTGGACCCGGACAAATATTCTTCGGAAAGTTGGAGCGTAATGTCGTGACCTGGATGGGGAAGTTGTGTAATGTTACACAAATAGGGACGACTATTATGTTGTACTGTTATGGTATACTCTGACTCCTGACTTAAACACTAGTTTACAGAGAGCCTTTCCTGAAGATTGATCTGTCTAAACCCTGATCTGTTAACCTTATGGGCCAAGTGACTTACTTCCTTTTTCTTCAGATGATTCTATTTATTTATTTTTATTCCCGTAACCTCTTTTCAAATTCAGCCTCCAACTAAGCAGCTTTATATTACAGCCTTTGTGTAGTGCTGCTTTTGTCAGCAGATATATTCCAAATTAATAATCAATTGTTTACTAACAAAGTAAACAATTGGGGTGTTTTAGAATAATATTTTACTCCAGCTCATATAGATTATAGATAACTATTTCTGCTTCAATACAGTATCTGTGCTTCATGAGTCTCTCTCGCCTAGCAATTCCAGATAAATATCAAATTCTTACTTTGCAGTTTCTACTCCCCACCCTTAACCTGTGTTTTTGTTGATGTTGGTAGTGATGTGGGGGGGCGGTGGGGGGTGATTAATGAATCACTGAAAACACAGTTTTTCCAAGTCACAAACATTATAAAACTGAACAGGTCTAGAGACACCCAAATCATGTAATTTTTATTAGGAGATATTATAGGTTTATTAGCAATTAATTTCAAAATAAATCATTTTTCATTAGGATATAGTTGTTTTACATCAAAATAAATCATTTGAAAAATGGTTAAATATTTTGGTTTGACCTTTTGCTGACTTTATCTCTACATTCTAGGTGAATGCTTCAATTCAGAGGCAAAAGATGACTACAGCCAAAGTAATACAGATTAAGAAACAACTTTATTTGTAACTTTTCCATACACTGCTTTACATGATTATCTTTGGTATTTAGTTGGGAAAAAAACTTTTAATTCCCTCAACTACTCCAGTCATTATTTAGTTGCTCTGTCTCCTTATGTGATCAGTTACATCAGACCTAGGTTTTTAGCTGAGGGACATTGGGGAAATTTCTTACATTTCCTGGCCTCAAAGTTTAGCATTACTTTGTGAAGCCCTTTCCAGCTCTTTTTTGGATTCCTGTATTCCAGCACATAGCAATATTTTAAACATTAAATTCCCACGCAGGCCATAGCGATGTGGGTAAATATGTGTATGGACAAGTTTATGGCTTTGTGTTCTCTTTAAAATACGCAATTTCAGATCCACCAATCCTAAAACTTTAAAGAGCATAATCCAGATACACTGTTTAAATAAACACTGCCCTTCTCTGTTAGCAAGCAACTGGTTGTCATTCTGTTGCAGGAAGATCAACTTCTCTGAGAAGCAGAGCTCTGCTGGCTGCATTTGTTTGCCCCTTATTCCTGATTGTTGTTTGGTTTTATTCTCCATTAGGTCTCAGTCTCTCATCCACTATTTGCATTTGCTATTCCCAGTGAAAAGGTTTTTGTACAGTTTTTGTTTTGTTCCCATCAGTCACTTAAAAGAAAAGACACCCAAAGGCAAGGGCATCAGTCACTTTTTGAAGGTTCCTGGGAAATTATTATTTATGTGTCGGTGGTGAATCTATTCCACCCTCTAAAGGGCAGAATTGCTGGATTAGGAACATGGTTAGAAAACACAGCAGTCATTAACCTTATTGCTTTCCCAACAAAGAAAGGCCGGGTAAAAACTGGCCGAAGCCAGTGGTAATTGAGAACAGAAAGTATCAACAAAACGGAGCCTAACACAGAATAAAACTTAATGCCAGCCTCTTGGCACAGGTTTAAAATAATTTTATATAAACAACTATCCTCAAAAAATGGAAGTCAGTAAAATGATTTAATAAAATGGCTAGAGAATTCCAAATCTTACTTATTCCTTCGTGTTTTGTGTAAGAAGGATTTTGTTTGCTTTAGAAATCTCATGATTTATTTTTTAGTCTAATTTCCTTATTTTTACTGGCACTGTTCCTCTTAGTTGCTAAGAGTGAAGTTAAAACCACCAAACTGTATTTGTTAGGTTATTATAATTATATTATAGGTTCTCTCTGAAGGGGTGGCTCTACATAGATCATTTCATAATAAATGTTTCTTGAAGAATTTCATTTCGCAAGGGAAGGCAAGAATCAAAGAAGTTCTAGGGATTGAGCAAGCGCAGGAGAGCACAGATATGGACAGTGAGTCCAGGAAAAGTATGCCTACCTAGCAGGATGCTGAATCTCATCTGTTCTCTCACCAGGTACTGGTGACCTTCTGCTTTATGAATACTTGAGACCATGACAAAAGATGGTGCTGTTCCTGTCCGTATTTCTTTGCTTTGTAGTTTAGTGTTCATTTAAAATATATAATTAAAAAAAAACAACACCCAACAACCTAGTAGGACTACGGTGCTGGAGATCTTCTGGTGATTCCAAAAGAGCCTTGCCAGGTGGAATTAGCTTAAGCAGGATACCACATTACAGATTTGGTCTTAAAATTGTAGATCCAGAAACTTTATTTTCACATAGCATTTTATGTTGGTTAGACTTATCAGAATAGCCTCCTACCTCAGTTTCCTTATTTGTTGCTGTGAATAAAAACTGTATTTAACTTAAAGTGTTGTTGTGAGGATGAAATAGCATTAGAATGTTGCTTGACACAACGCATTCAACAAATGTTAATTGTCAGTCTTATTTGAATTCTCAGCAGGCGTATGTAGGTTTATTAATTTATGAAGTCTACATTTAATTATTTTATTCTCCTTTCAGAATATTCTGTTCATAGTACCAAATTAATTGAGAAGCTGTATTCATTTTGACATGAAGGGGAAAAAAAGTGGAACAAAGGATCCAAGGGGTTATAGTATGTATTTTTCTTGGGCTCTATAGCATCTGGTAAACTACCCAGCACCCCACCCCTGTGCACCATCATGGAGTCCTTCAAGCAGTCCCAAGGCTGTCAAGTGTACAACATCAGAGTAGGATGCACTCTCTCTGTCATTATTTCTATGTGTGTTTCTCTGTATCTAGATAAATCCTGTTTAATTTTTGAGCTGCTGTGTCTTGTTTTCTAGATTACAGGAGGCAATCTTCCTTCTTTGACATTCTTTTTAGCTTATTTATGCCACTGTTTATGTTATAGCATTCAAATGAAAGGAAATAGGATTCTTTTCTAACCACTTTTAGTTGAGAGTCTTGCTACTGAAGAATATTCCTGAACATGGTTACTGTTTGTGTTACTGGAATGTTTTGGGGTTATCAGAGCCCTTACTTACCAGTATTTAGTTGGTCCATGCTGTCAGTGATGGAATCAGCAGTAGATGGAGGTTTGTGGAGTTGGAGACCTAAGAGCCATATCCAGGTCTGCCCCTATTTACAGCCATGACTGTGGGCAAATCTAACTTCTTCTCTTCCTCACAAGGAGACAATAAGAGAAGACAGGTTTTCTCAAGAGGACGTGAACACCTGACTGTTTAAATTATTGAATCAGACTAAGCTTTACTATATAGTGATTATTTAGTTAAATTCTTGCCACACACACCAGCTGGTGGGAACTCACGGTTAGGACAAGGTCAGCCATGGGCAAAATTTTAAATGTTATATTTTCTCTGGTCATTAATAACAGTGTAAGATAAATCTTGTGCCTTTTATATAAACGGAGTAGCATGTGAAGGTAAAAGCACTTTTAGGTGTCTGATGAGAGAAGCAAGGTCAGTGTGATTTGACAAGGGTCAGAGAGGAGGATGGGATGGCTTTAGGCTGAAGAGGTGAGCAGGGGTCAGATCTCGCAGAACCTTGTAGGTCATGCTGAGACTTCCCATTTTATTCTGTGCTGTAGAAAGTCAAGAAAAGGAATTTAAACATGGAAGTAGTTCAAAAGGCTTTTATTTTTAAAAATCACTATGGTTCCTGTATGAAGAATAAATTCAAGGACATACACATTTAACTATGGACCAGAGAAGAGATGCTTGCCATTTTATCCATGATGGAGCCAGTAGATATAGTCAAGTGGATGGATTTCAGAAGAGCTTTGGAGAATGACATGTAAATAACTTGCATTTGCATGTTCCTGCACAGCATGTTCTTCTACTTGTGAATAGATCTGTTTACACTGTCTTAATCTGGTTGGGCTGCTATAACAAAGAACCATAGAGTGGGTGGCTTATAAGCAACAAAAACCTGTTTCTGACAGTTCTGGATGCTGAGGATTCCAAGATCAAGGCACGGACAGATTTGGTGTCTGGTGAGGTCCGTCTTCCTAGATAACTCTCTTTTCTCTGTAACATCACATGACAGAAAGGGCAAGCTGGCCCTCTGGGATCTCTTTTATGAGAGTATTAATCCCATTCATGAGAGCTCCAAATTTATGACCTAATCATCTCTCAAAGGCCTCACTTCCTAATACCATTTCCTTGGGGGTTAGGATTTGAACATGATTGAATTTTGGAGGAACGCAAACATTCAATTCATAGCATGAACATGTATGTATATAGAATATGTATTTATGCATATACTTAGGAAAAAGGGTATGAAAATGCAACAAAATGTTTTACAGTGACTATATTCAAGGTGGTAGTATTTGGGACAATTTTTCTTCATTACATTTTCTTTTTTCCTAATATTCTGTAATGAGCTATACCTATATAAAGTAAGATATATTAACATATATTACATATAATAAAGGTAACATTAACAAAATATTATGGGAACTAAATTATAAATAGGGCTAGTATTAAGAGAGCCATAACATTTAAGTTTTGTTACAAAACTTTTCCCCACTTCTCCAATGTATTAAAGTGCTTTTAACATAAAAAATAATTTTTTAAAAGGCAAATTCTTGTGCTGTAGGCTCTCTCAATTTTTCCATGAATTATGTATATCTCTTAAAAAATTAAGAAGGCAACAATTAATAATGTGGTTGATTTAATTAAACACACTTTGCCATTAAATGACACTAGAATTCGATAATGCAACAGTTTTAAAATTAAATTAATGTTGGTGACCTGCAACTGTGATATGCAGTATTTCTGTTTCCTCATCTTCTCTGTTTCTGAAAATGTAAATCTTCTTTTCATTTTTAAAACATATTATTTATGAGGAATTATCTCCAGAATGCTAGATGAGAATCAATTAAGAGTTCTGAATTAAATTAAAAAATTCACTTCTAGAGAGATTTTCTTTAAAAATTTTTTTTGTGTGTGTGGTACGCGGGCCTCTCACTGTTGTGGCCTCTCCCGTTGCGGAGCACAGGCTCCGGATGTGCAGGCCCAGCAGCCATGGCTCACGGGCCCAGCCGCTCCGAGGCATGTGGGATCGTCCTGGACCGGGGCACGAACCCGTTTCCCCTGCATCGTCAGGCGGACTCTCAACCACTGCGCCACCAGGGAAGCCCCTTTTTGAATTTTAAGTTATTTTGTCTCTAGATTATCTCCTTTCACAAATGAAGGGAAAAACGAGGAGCCGTCACGTAGGAAGAGGAATACAGAACAGTAAGGGAGAAGTAGAAAATTGTTCATATTTGTGCTTTCTGGAAGTATTAAGAGAAACAGTTATCTCCGTTATTAAACTTTATCACCATTATTGAAAAGTTAATGATCTCTTCTCTATCCTGAAAATACCATAATAAAGCCATGGAGAGCTTTGAGGCTTAATAAAGGAGTGTCTAGGGGCTTCCCTGGTGGCGCAGTGGTTGAGAGTCCGCCTGCTGATGCAGGGGACACGGGTTCGTGCCCCGGTCCGGGAAAATCCCACAGGCCGCGGAGCGGCTGGGCCCGTGAGCCATGGCCGCTGAGCCTGCGCGTCTGGAGCCTGTGCTCCGCAACGGGAGAGGCCACAACTGTGAGAGGCCCGTGTACCGCAAAAAAAAAAAAAAAAGAAGAAGAAATAACCCGACATAAAGAGAAAAGTCTGGAGTAGGGCTGGAGAAGATATGGCCAAAAATGCAGCAACCTGTCCCCCAAAATGAATAACTGCCTCCCTCTGGAATAACCAGTGACCTCAAGAACTAAGGATGGTCATAACATTCTTTTCTTCTTTTTAAAAATCTATGTAGCATAGATATTGCTTATTATTTATTTATTTTTGTAATTATGTATTTATTTATTTATAATTTGCAGGGACCCAGAAGCTTAGATGACTAGAGAGTTTTAAAAATTATTCTATAAATAAGAGCCCTTCTTGCTTATACAAAGAACAAACTGCTTGCAAGAATTGAAAGCACTTGTAAGATATTAAAAATTTTTTAATCTTGAAAAATATATTGTAATCTATTATTTTATACCTCTGTTCCCAGAGGGAAAAAATCCAGAGGATGGGACTTTCCTACAGGAAAATAATTTTATACTAAACAAATAGATTTTTTGTCAGTTAAAAGAATAGGACAAGTATAGCATGTATAACAATAAATAAATAGATATATATTTGCAGGTATACTTTTGTATGAATTAAAACGACAGAGCAAAACTGTCACCTGAGAAGGGAGAATCTGTTCTAAAATTCAAGGGATTTCAGCCAGGCTTACAGAGTTTTGTGTGTGTGTGTGTGTGTGTGTGTGTGTGTTTTTTAAGGAGAAAATGCTCCAAGAATTTTTTCCTTCCTCAAAACTGTCTTGACTGTAAAATAAATATGGTTGCAAGAGTTTTCTAGGATACTATTACCATAACTTGTTCATTCCTTTATTTTATCATTTATTAATTCAACAGTATTTCTTGGGTGCCTACCATGTGGCAGATACAGTTTTATGCAATGGGAATTATAATAGTGAAGGAAAAGAAACAGAAAAAGAAACAAAAACCAAAAACAACCCTTCTGTAAACATGAGCTTATGGTTTAGTGGGAGGAGACAAATAATAAACAAGTATAGTCAAGTAAGTACTATGGTAAAAATAAAGCAAGTTTGGGGGAAAAAATAAAGCAAGTTTGGAGGAATAAACAGTGAGGCGTGAGCTTTTCTTTTTTTTTAACATCTTTATTGGAGTATAATTGCTTTACAATGATGTGTTAGTTTCTGCTTTATAACAAAGTGAATCAGCTATACATATACATGTATCCCCATATCTCCTCTCTCTTGTGTCTCCCTCCCACCCTCCCTATCCCACCGCTCTAGGTGGGCAAAAAGCACCTAGCTGATCTCCTGTGCTATGCAGCTGCTGCCCACTAGCTAGCTATTTTACATTTGGTTGTGTATATATGTCCATGCCACTCTCTCACTTCGTCCTAACTTACCCTTCCCCCTCCCCGTGTCTTCAAGCCCCTTCTCTGTGTGAGCCGTGAGCTTTTCTGATGATGAGGCATTTGACCACGTGGTCAGGGCTGAGGCACATGGTGGGAAGTGTTTCCCTGGCTGAAAATAGTACATGAAAGGGTCTGAAGTGGGAGCATGTTGGTCGAAGTAGAATGAAGGACATTTTTGATGATTTCCATCTTCCAACCTGTGAGTAGTGGAGAAAACTTTCAGAACTCCCTTACAACTTCCAACTTTATTTTTCATCTGTTCTTTTCCTTTGTTCTCCATCTTTTGTAACTCGTATTTCTTAATACAATACAGTGAAATGAGGGGCATTTATGTCTGGCTTTTGGGGATGGAAGCATGAGAACAAAGGAAAATGTCAGGGCAGAAATAAGATTTCTCGTCCAGTTAGTTTTGATTCCGTACTGGACACCTGACTACTTCCTAACTTTTGAATCAATTAGGGCAAGAGATAAGAACATATGTAGCACCATTTATACTACTGCTTCATCTTTTCAGGTTCTTGTCACATCCTATCTATTTTTTCTCTATGATTAATTTTTCTAAAGCACCAGTTGCATTTTGGCCCCAATCTTCTTGAGAACCAACTTCACTCTTCACCATTCAAGGTCCTCCATTTGGTTGTCTCCCTTTCTCTTTACTTCCCCTTCCACTAAAACACACAGTCTCCTCATTGTTCTCTGCACAGACCACTTGCCCTTACCTCCCAAATAGAAAAAAAAAAAAAGATTCTTGGAAACTACTATTATCTGAAATTGAAATAAGGAGTTTTCTGTTCCCTTCCATTATATCTTCAAACCTGTTTTTGTTTAATTATATATGGGCTATTGATTTCTGCATGTTAAAGTTATGCCCTGCTATGTTATTAAATCATCTCTTTGTATCTAGTAGTTGCTCCATTGATCTTTCTGTTTTTCAGATTGTCATATCATCTATAAATAGAGGTAGTTTTATTTCTTTATCTTCAAGTTGTATGCCTCTATTTGCTTTCTGGTTTTTTTTGGTGGTGGGGGCGGGGCTCGTCCAGGATTCTACTTGCTTTTTTTTTTATTGTTATATATCTGCAATATAATGTTAAATCACGATGAAAATAGCGGGCAGCATCATCTTGTTCCAGTGGGAATTCTCTACTGTTGTCCTTTTTGATAGATGCTTGCTACATGCTGGCTTTTGGAGACATGGACATAAAAATACATCTAGAGGGACTTCCCTGGTGGTCCAGTGGTAAAGAATCCACTTTCCAATGTAGGGGATGCGGGTTGGATCCCTGGTCGGCGAACTAGGATTCCACATGCCTCGGGGCAACTAAGCCCTGCACACAACAACTACTGAGCTTGCACTCCTCAACTAGTGAGCCTGCATGCCACAAACTACAGAGCCCACGTGCTCTGGAACCCTCGCACCACGACTGGGGAGAGAAAACCCACATGTCACAACTAGAGAGAAGTCTGCAGGCCTCAACGAAGATCCCGAGTGCCGCTGCTGAGACCTGACGCAGCCAAAGATAAATAAAATAAATAAATAAACACAAAAAAATACATACAGATATAAGTACACATAAGATCATGTTAAAGAGGTATTCATCCTTTAATTCCTATTTAATAGTCGTTTTTTGGATTTGTTTGTTTGTTTTAAAGAACTGGTATTAAATTTTGTCTAATTACTTTTCAGCGTTCCTGGAGATGATCATATTGTTTATCTCATTGGCTCTATGAATATGATGACTCATATCATTAGACTTCCTACTATTGAATTGTCTTGCATTTCTAGAAGAATCCCCACTTGTTCATGATATATTATTTATAATGTGCTATTGAATTCTGTTTAATATTATTTTATTTAAGACTTTTGTGTTGATACTCATAGTGAGAGTGGTCTGAATTTTTTTTTTTTTTTGTCTTTGCTTGCGTTTTGTTTGGGTAAAATCTATGTCAGATTTGTCATTGTTGAAGTTACTTCATTAAAATAATTTGGAAGTTTTCCTCTATGCTCTGAAATAGTTTAAACTGAGCTTTTCTCTTCTACCTGTAATGTTATCCAAGCTTCCAAAGAGCTATTTGTTCATGTAATTGATTTATATTGAGATGATGAGGTCAGAAGTGTAGACATATGTCTTGAAGATTGTAAATAACATGAGTTTTTAAAACTGAGTGACCTGAAAATAGTGAATTCTGGCACTGTTAATTATTACTGGTGTAACTCAAGCAAATTATTTAATTTTTTAAAATCTTTTTTTCTCACTATTAAGTGGGAGTTGTAACATCTGTTAAGTTTATGGTGATAATTTTACTTTTGTTCTACTAGTGCATACATAGATATGGAAATTATTGTTGTATGTCACCAATTCTCAATTTCAGGGGTTATTCAACTTATAACAGTTTGAAGAGAGATTAAGGGACAAAAATGAAAATATGTGGAATAGAAGTTTTGGTGAACCTTGTCTAATTCTGTAATATTAAGTTTCTTCTACTTTTAGAAGATGTCGAGCACTTAGTATTAACGAAATGGGCGATCAGAAAGTCAAAGTTGAGGACAGGGCTGCCTGTCTGTCACTACAGGAAAGTATTTCCTGAGGTCGTGAGAACCATAGTCTACAGGGCATGCAGTCAACTCTTGCACACCAAAAAGAAGATTAAGAACCATGATCCGGTCAAATGGGGGATTGGTTTCTCAAATGGGATTTTCAAATACAGATCCTGCACAGTGAGCACTGGCGGACCCAGTGTTATTAAAAGTCATTGGGATGTTTTCTTAAAGTTGCAGTGCTGGCAGCTTTATCATGAGCTCTGACCCTTCAGGTATATCTACTCAGGACTTTTATTAAAATCTTGTTCACTTCACTTGTGTCAGAAAAGGAAAGCTAAGGCTTCTTGAAGGTTAATGGGCTACAGGAGAAGCCTTCTTTTAACCATTTTAGTGTTTGATTTATGAACCATCCGATGCACCCCTGATGAAGCAGCACCAATCCTGCTTAGATTTTAAATCCTTAAATTAAATTTTGTTGTGTTCTTGAAGTTAGAGGGCAAATACAGAAATCATAGCCCTGTTGGGAAACTGTCCTGGCAATATTTATGTAGTTGTGGTTTTGCTCAAATATAAAACTATATACTGTGTATATGACCCATGTCATAATTCTAAAACAAAACAGTGACAATCACAAAATACTATATAATTCAATAGAAGAAGGGAAAGTGTTGTATAAATGATGGCAATTCATAAAATGAGAGGAATGCAGCTCTGGCTCTGCTGAATAAATATTTCAATTAAACTAGAAATTGTGTTGCAAAATAAACAAAATCCAAGATTGAAAAAAACCCTAAAACATCACCAAAGAAAATTCCATGTTTGACTTGGAAATATATGGTGTTGGACAATATTTTAACAAGTGTAAAAGTAAGGTAAAATTAAACAGAGTCGATGCTTAGCATATACGGTAAGGAGATATTTACTGAATCGATATATGAAAGAACACAGCAAAAATAAATCCTCTGTTGATGTAAAGTTATATAAGTTTGATTTAACTGCAAAATGCTTTAAATTATAGAATGTTTAAAATTTTATTTTTGCTCTAGTATTGTAAATCAGTTCTCTTAGATAACACATAAGAGATAATGATGTATCTTAAGTTCCTATTTCATAAATTACCATGAATTTTAACTTTCCTACTATATATATATATAGAAAGAATGTATTTCTCAAAAAAATCATAATTAAAACACACTGAAGGGCTTTTCTTAGTTCTTTCTTTAACTCCCAGAATTATTCTCTCAATTTTATATCTTAGCAAGAATGATTTTCAAGCTCACTTATATTGACAATGTTGGACAAGTCACTTAAATAATCTGAATCTAGGTTTACTCTTTTGTAAAATGAGGAATATAGTGCCTAATTCACATGGTTAGTTGTGAGAATTAGAAGTGGCAACTTACAGAATTATTGAGTGTTTCCTGTGAACCAAGCCCTATGCAAGGGTCTAGTAACACAAGATGAATTAGACAATTTCCCACCTTAAGAAGATGGAATTCTAATGGGGAGAGTACAGATGAGTGAAGCAACTGCTATGAAAGAATGAGAGCAGTTTCCTAGCCCAAGTCTATACTTCACTCTCCAGGAGACAAGAGGTACTAGGGAAACTGGGACAACAATAGCTCAGATTCTTCCTGGGGTGTGGCGACTGGGGAAGGCATTCCTGTTTGGAATTTTAACAGTGAGAAGTTTACAGGAAGAAAACAGTTCTGGGGTGAATAGGAAGCTTTAAGACCTAAAGAAGTTGGCAAGTTCTGGACAAACCTTCTATAGGGCTGAGCAGAGTCTTTTCAGGGCAGAGGAGCAGAGAAGCGGGGCAGGAGCGTCCCTTCCTCTTCTGCCTTCCTTTCCTTTTCCCGCGTCCCCCTTCCCTTGTACTTCTTTCTTCCCTCCCTCCCTCTCTTCTCTTCTCTCTCCCTCCCTTTCTATCCTTTTTCTTAGTTTTTTCTAGTTCCTTATTCCCCTTCCTTCTTCCTTGTCTTCCTTCTCTTTTCCCTCCCTTTCCCCTTTCTCCTTACTTCCCATTCCTCTCTCCATTCACCAGCATTTCTCCAGTGCTCATATATCAGGCATTATTCAAGGGAGACCTGATCCCTCCATGATCTAGCTAATGTAATGTAATTACAGTCTGTGTATCAGGTTCAATCCGAAGGTCAATTCCACAAATAAATTACGCTTAATAGCATGTCCAGTGAGCAAGTACAACTGCTTTTTGCCAAGTTTAGCATTAACTTCTCTTCGTCATGTAAGTATGTTAAAATAGTTTCTTACTATCACTTTTTATTTGTACTATATCAGGCTGATATACAGGGGGAAAAGTATTAGAGCCACTTAATTTGAAACTGTGCTTTTGATTGGATTTTTTAAATTCTTCAAGTGGCTTTAAATATATTAAATTTATTGATGGAAAAACATTATCAAAAGGTCATTCCTGGGCTTCCCTGGTGGCACAGTGGTTGAGAATCCGCCTGCCGAGGCAGGGGACACGGGTTCGTGCCCCGGTCCGGGAAGATCCCACATGCCGCGGAGCGGCTGGGCCCGTGAGCCATGGCCGCTGGGCCTGCGCATCCAGAGCCTGTGCCCCGCAACGGGAGAGGCCACAGCAGTGAGAGGCCGGCGTACTGCAAAAAAAAAAAAAAAAAAAAAAGTCATTCCTGATTTATAAGATCAGTCTCAAAGTTCAAATTAGAATAACAGCAGAACCATATAGTGTGGACCTGACTGTACTCAGTCAAGGCCATATACCATTTAATATTAAAAATGATTTATCTAGGAAAATATTTAAAAGTACTAAGGAACTAGGGTGTGACACAGCCAGCAGTTGGACTGAGAGTTTAAATGTATGTATGTGTGTGTGTGTGTGTGTGTATGTATTCAAATAAACACAGTTCTGTGTAATCCTTTTTAGTCTCAATCTCTAACATTTGTAGACAAAACTTTTGTCTACAACATTTGTAGACAAATGTTTAGACAAATTGTCTCTAACATTTGTAGACAAATTATTATCTTAAAATAATTCATGCCCCACTTTTCCACTCCAACTTGAACCATTCTGCAGGAATATGAAGGATGCTGATGTCTGAGCATCAGGGGGAGGGTGTGGAATAATGATGAGATGAGCACAGGCTGTGGAGTCACAGAGCACAGGTCTTAATCCTGGAGCCCCCTCTTTCTAGCCCTGTGACCTGGAGAAAGACCACTTTCTCTGGTCTTCACTGTGCTCTTACTCTCACTCTTTCTCCTATTCCCAGCTTCAGTTTGGTGGGTCAAGACAGGTAGGGAGTTTGAATCAAGGAAATATCAATGAAATGAGTGGTAGAATAGTTGTGACGGTTGCTTTATTCTCTGAAATTTGTGAAACTTGGGTACAAATTTGGTTCCTTATGCATATATTCTATGTCAACAGAATGCTATTAATGGTATCCAAAAAATTGAAAATGTTCTTTTCTTTAAGAAATTCAGTCTTGTTAACAGAACAGCAAACAAACCTGGAAGGCCTGTATTCTTTTGGTATTAAGGAGACTCTCTGGCTACACCTCGTGTTCTTATTTCTTTCCAGATCTTATCACCATGTTCTGCAATAACGTAGGTGACATTAGCTCAGAGTAGCTTTTTACCTCAACTGATGTTCTATGTTGACTACTCCCTCAGCACGTTGTTAGACACAGGACATTCCAGCTGAGGAAGGTGCATGAGGAAAGGCAGAGGGGCAGGTGTGGTCAAAGGACAGTAAGGATCTGGCCTGGTTTCTGTGTGGTTAAGGCTCATCCATGAGTGGGATTGAGACCTACCAATGCCGACAGGCATGCTGGATTCTGAGCATATGAAGAGCCCCTAAAAATGCTCCTATCTTCAAGGAATTAGTGTTCAGTTCAACGGGGTGACAGATAAATACATAGAAAATTATAACGCACTATATAAAACAGGAGATCAAGTTCAACAACGTGTTATGGGAACATGTTCATTTAAGAATAGTAAAAAAAAATTTAGTAAGAAATGTAGGAAGATAGGGAAGTTTGGCTTAATTTAATGGAATGTCTTAAAATCAGAATAAAGGTGTTGACTTTGATCCAAAGCCATGAGAAGGCTTGCAGATTCTCACACAGAAAAAATGTTAAGCTAAGCAGTCTTTTATGAAAGCCAAGCTGGTGAATGTGGATTCATTTGCTTAGTTTGCTATTGCTGTGTAACAAACCCACAAACTCAGCAGCCGGAAACAACCCACATTTTATTAGTTCACAGTTTCTATAGATCAGGAGCCCATGTGGCCTTGGCCGGGTTCCCTGCTTAGGCTCTTACAAGGCCACAATCAAGGTTGGTTCAATTGGGCTCTTATCTGAAGACTCTGAGGAGGAAAAACCCACTTCTAAGCTCATTCAGGATTGTTGCAAAAATTCAGTTCTTTGTGGCTGTAGCGCTAAGAACTGTTTCCTCGCTGGGTTCAGCCAAGGCTACTCTACTCCTAGAGGCTACCCGAGTCCCTTCTCATGCGGCTGTCTCCATCCTCAAGCCACCAATAGTAGGTTGATTTCTCATGCTTTGAATCTCTGTGACTTCCTCTTCTGCCAGCAGCAGGAAACAGGTCTGTGCTTTTCAGAGGCCATATGATGACACCAACACCATTTGGATCATCCTAAAGTCAGTCATGCCATGGAACATAGTGTGATCGTGGGAGTGATATGATGCTCACAGGTTCTGGGAACTGGGGCAGGACATCCTTAGTTAGGGGCTGTTTAGAAACCTGCCTACCATACAGGGTTAGGGGTGGAAGTGAGGAGGATGTACTGGACATTGTTGGAAGCTATGTTCTCAAACTAGTGACAACAGGGAGAAACATAGGTATATGCAAAATCAATTAGAAATAGAATTGATGTGATGGGCTGACAGGTGGGCTATTGAGGGATCAAATCTATAAAAGAGCGAAGAATGTTTGTGATTTCAAGCCTGAATCCCTAAAAACAGCTTACAGACAAAAACAAGAAAAATGCCAAGCCCCTTGGGGTAAGGGAAGAAGAGTCTGCTTCATTCCAAGAGCCAGATTGTATTTTCTCATTTTCTATCAAACTCTCTGGATGATCATACCTCAATCTTTTCATTCTTAAACAAATATTTTTCTTAATCTAAAGCCTTATTGTCTATGCCTTTAATCTGAGATGTGGTCTAAGAAACTGCATTATTGCATTTGTTTCATCCAAGTCTTGAAGTACAGGCTGTCTCGTCTGTAACTTTTACTCAGATGATACTATATAGTCCACTTCTGAAAGAAGTTGTAGAGATCAGCCCCGCCATCCTGCCAGGATAATCATCACAAGCAACTGACCAAGCGCAAGACAAAAGACAGATTTGGTTGTAGGTTGCCAAAAAAGACCACCTTGGCAGATCTGCATAGTTGATGCTTCACACTAGATGAGAGAATAACCTGCAGACATCCTGAGGGGACAAGGAATGCATGAGACTATTCCTGAGGCTTGCTTTTATATCTTACATCATTCACAGTTCTCTTTGAAAGAAATATGCTCATTACAAATGGACTGCAAATGTCTATTGCATTTTGCACCTTGCTAAGACTTCCTCTTACAGATAATGTAGATAGCCAGAGAAGACATATCCGCTTTTGACATGTTACCAATTTAATAGGCATATGAGTATTTCACATATTAATTTGTCTTACCTGTCCATTAGGATTCCCTGCTCTGTTAAAACCAAAGAAAAACTCCTTTTAAATAAATATCTGGTTCATTAGCTCCTTGTAGCATTGCAAAATATTAGTATTTTCATGATTTAGCATATTTTTTCATATTTAGCACATATGAGCAAAAAGATGCCCAGAGACTTTGCTATTTAACAGTATATAATCATGGCTTAGTATATATAAAATCATACATGTGACAGTAGAAGAAATGAGCATAGCAATAAATTCCAGTAAAATAAGTTATCCAGTATAGCAGAAACAGTGCCAAATGTGTAGACATATAGACAACTAAACCTTAGATTTAAAAAGCATTTTAATCTTATTTTTATTACTTATAAATTTTTGTAAATATAAACTTTCAGGTGGCATCCTAGATTGAGTTATTTCATGAAATCCTGTCCTTATTGCTTCATTATCATTTGTGTGCAAATCTATACGTAAATGACCTAAAACGGGTGCCAAACTGTACAGGTCCTTGGCCTGTTCGGAATCGGGACGCACAGCAGGAGGTGAGCGGTGGTCCATGCTCCCCATCACTCCCTATCGCCCACATTACCTCCTGAACCATCCCCAGCCCCTGCTCCCATCCGTCCTCGGAAAAATTGTCTTTCATGAACCCAGTCCCTGGTGCCAAAAAGGTTGGGGACCGCTGACATAAAATATAAAGATATCTACTCTGTCATTATAACACTTTCTATTTATCATCACAGAATCATTTAAGAGAAGAAAAAGGAAACAACATTGTTGTGAATTGTTCGCTGTACATTTGTTCAGTATTTCTAGTAAGGCTTGATTATGTGATATTAAGCAATGAGGAGGTTACAAATAAATATAGTTGGTTTGTTTTTACTTAGAATTGGTTCATGCTTATGCAGCATTCAGCCCTAAAGTAAGAATGCCCTAATTCATAAGGTAGAGAGAAGCAACTGGAGAGTGTTAGCATGTTTACAACGCAGCATCTCAATAGGTAGGCATTTGTTTCTGAGTCAGGGTAGCTGGTTACATATAGGGCTGTGAAGTTGAATTTTGACCTCGGTGTTCTATATCTGGTTAGGACATTCAAGCAGAAATTTTGATTATTTTGTACTTGGTCAGTGGCTTGGCTAATTACATTGAATTATTACTTTGGAGCAGAATTTTTGCTGTTTTCCATGGGGGGATTGGGAGGGATTTCTATTACCGTGGTATGTCTTGAGCTAACTAACCTCAGTCATGATAAACCAAAAATGAATTCCTAGACGTACATAGAAGGGAAATGCTAAAGACTTCACTCGCTTTTTAATATATACACATACAATGGAAACTTGTCACTCCACTTGAAAAGGAAATACTTGTGAGATCTGCTTTGCAGCAGTGGCAAAAACAATCAACACTTTAAAAAAAAGTGTTTTTGAAATAAAATACTTGGTGGTAAACTCACATTTAGGCTTGAATAATTAAGTTTGGGGATATACTTTTGCTACCTGAGGCATAAGCCTCTAAAAACCCATAGTTTATTAATTATCTGAAACATTGAGAAAGATTCAACGGTTTTGACATGATAACGCCATAGTAACTTGAGAGTAAAAGTAGGATCAAGAAACTCTAACCAGAAGCAAATTATAGCCTATCAATTTTTCTGTAGGGCAATCAGACCACTTTTAAGTGAGATAGTAAGTCCACAGAAATGAGCTGTTTGTAATTAAAATTAAGCATGCCAGATCATTTCATGACCATTTATAAAATCAAGTGCCTGTTAATTAAACAGTTAGATTTTTCATTGTTATTACTTTCTTTAAAATTATTTCATTTGAGATGACTTATTTTGTTGAAAGTGGTTCAGCTTTGGGGTATTCTGTAATTTTATTATTGTGGATTTGAAAAAAATTGTAAACGTCTCCGTAGTTTCTACCTCTTCACCCTATACTCTTAAATGTTGAGTGAGGGTTCTTCCTGGCTCCAAATCTGAGTTGAACAGTGAATGACTTGTTTTTTGAGTATTTTTTTTTCTGTTTCTAGTGAACTAAAGATTGGCAAAATAATGAGTTCGTAGTAACAACTTTATAATGTTGTTATAAATAACTTTATGGTATCTATCATAGAACAGTGATTATAGCCCTGCTGTCACATCCTTTGTGCAATCTTGATTTCTTAACTTAAACCTAGAAGTAGAGGTTGAGTGCCTAATTAGAAAGTGACAATGTCTAGGTGAATGCAGAGTCAGCTTCTAGGAAAGAGAACAATATAACATCTGTCCAACATTTAATGTCATTAAAAAATAATGAAATTACCTCCTTACCCCTCCCAGTTTTGCTCTTACATTTCCAGCAATGATAGATTCCCGACATGTGCGATTCACCAGGCTGTTACAAGCCTTCCTACCTATCTCTGCTCATGCTGTTCTCACATCCAGGAGTGACGTCTTAGATTCTTATTAACTCTCCTTCATCCTGAAAACAGCCCAAGCCCAGTTTCCAAAGAGCTGGCATGATGATGAGCAACCGCACCCCCACCATAGCATCATCTGCACAGCCACCCTACATCCTCCCAGAGTATCCTGTCGATGTCTCTGCAGTGCTGCGTACAACAGTGTGTTGATTTTACATATTCCCTTAGAATCCCCAGTGCTTCATGCACTGCATGGAACATAAAAGGCGCTTAACAAGTATTCTTTTTTTTTTTTTTTTTTTTTTTTTTTGCGGTACGCGGGCCTCTCACTGTTGTGGCCTCTCCCGTTGCGGAGCACAGGCTCCGGACGCGCAGGCTCAGTGGCCATGGCTCACGGGCCCAGCCGCTCCGCGGCATGTGGGATCTTCCTGGACCGGGGCACGAACCCGTGTCCCCTGCATCGGCAGGCGGACTCTCAACCACTGCGCCACCAGGGAAGCCCGCAAGTATTCTTTCCATTTATAAATAAGACATAAACTGTCGCCTACTTCTCATTAGTTTATTCTTCAGTGAACCTGTAAGACATCTTCTCTGGAAACTATTTCATTTTCCAACCCCTAATAATGTTAGTCAGTTTACTTATACTGCCAGCTTCATTCTTAGGTAAAATGTAAATTCTCAAATAGAACCCTAAAGATGACAATATATTCAGTTCCATACAAAGACAAATAGGACAATCTTTATCAGTTTATTTTGGAACAAAATCAAATTAATGAGATAGCCGTTCTACAGCATGCTACCCAGGACTTCTATAGACAAGTGAAAGTTCTTAAATGAGAAGAAATTCGAAATGATTTATTTCTGTACTCTTGCTTAGCCACATATTAACATAAATGGTGATAATAGTGGGTAATAAACTGGAAACTGTCTTCTAGTAAACATACCAAGGGGAGAAGTAACAGTAGTGAACATGTTTGTTTTGAAAGTGCTAAGTATATTAAAAAATGTTTTGAGAAGATTTTCTTTGAATTGACACCTTGTTAAACAGGTTATGTTCACTCTTTACTAAAATACGATACTAGACTATGATGAAAGAACAGTATGCAGACCACCTCCCGCTATTTATTGGCATTTATGATATCAGATGTGCCCTGGAATCCTCTGTCTTTTTTTAACACAAAAGAAACAAGTGTGAACACTAGAAGACAAGGATTGAGGATATTAATCTAAGAATTTTATTTCTGGCAGTAGCAAGCTGTGAGACCTTTGGAAAGCTATTTAGAATGTTATGTTTGCCCAGAATTATGTGTATCTCTGAAGGAAGTGTTAAGAACAGATTTCTTTTTTTAACTTTTTACAATCTGAAAGTTCTTTGATTCTTTTTGTGCTGGAATAGCTATAATAGATGAGAAGTTTCTTACATGTTTTTCTTTGATTAAGTAATTCATCAACATGCATTTATTGAAGGCCTACTATGTCTCAGGGGCTGACACAGGTCTTATGTGTCAAATACCAACCTAAAGATATTTAGAATCTAGTTGAGGTACAGTAAAATAATCATGAGGTGGGGCTTCCCTGGTGGCGCGGTGGTTGAGAGTCCGCCTGCTGATGCAGGGGACGCGGGTTCGTGCCCCGGTCCGGGAAGATCCCACGTGCCGCGGAGCGGCTGGGCCCGTGAGCCATGGCCGCTGTGCCTGTACGTCCGGAGCCTGTGCTCCACAACGGGAGAGGCCACCACAGTGAGAGGCCCACGTACCGCAAAAAAAAAAAAAATAAAATAAAATCATGAGGTAAAACAAAACCCTATGTCATGGGACTTTTAATCAAGTATCCTCTGGCTTCCTAAATGATAATTGCCTTCTTCCCCTCAAATATTTTCCAAATCCCCATCTCCATTAGCGAAGTCTCTTTTCTGTATGCCTTAGAGAGTCAAAATCTACATACAGCCTTTTTGCAAACAATATCTGTCACAAACTGCTTCAGACAGAGAGATTCTGACCAACTCAATTTACAACAAACACTGCCTTTCAAAGAGACTAGCATATTTTTCAGAAAAAAAAAAAAAAAAAGTTAAACAGTGAGGGTAATAACAAAACCACAGCAGTTGTTGAAATCATTTACTACACTATTTGTTTTGAATCAGCTATAAAAATTTTAGTACAGATACTAAAAATATGCATAAATATAGTATATCTACCTGGATCCAGTTTTAAAAAAGAAAAAAAATAAATTGATAGAGCCAGACATTGGAGAGACTATATCCAGGCATTCCAGTGGTTTAAAGACAATAAATATGGGGAGGGGGAAGGGTGAGTTTTGACAGGGCGAGAGAGAGTCAAGGACATATACACACTAACAAACGTAGTAAGGTAGATAGCTAGGGGGAAGCAGCCGCAAGGCACAGGGATATTAGCTCGGTGCTTTGTGACAGCCTGGAGGGGTGGGATGGGGAGAGTGGGAGGGAGGGAGACGCAAGAGGGAAGGCATATGGGAACATATGTATATGTATAGCTGATTCACTTTGTTATAAAGCAGAAACTAACACACCATTGTAAAGCAATTATAAAGCAATATATAAACCCCAATAAAGATGTTTAAAAAAAAAAAAAGAAAAAAGACAATAAATACGTACTCTGTTTCTTTGATTGTTTGTTACTCCCCCAAAAAAGGGGAAGTAAGAATTATTTGTTAATTATGTGCTTCCCAAAGATCTCTAGTTTGCAACTATGATTCTCTATTGTAACTTAAGACAATTATGTAGTGTTTAAAAAGCACTAGATAAACATCTGTGCCCAAGACCTGACTATGCCACAAATATGCTTTGTCACCTTGGGTCTACTTAATTTCATTGAACTTCCAGTTTTTAGTTCCTTCATCTATAAAATAAAGGGATTTAACAAGGAATTCTATAATTCTTTCTAGATCTAAACATTTACCACTCTATTTCAGTGGTTTGAAATTTCTTATAATCCAGAAATACACAGATGATAATTTTAGAATAAAAAAAAAATCCAAAACACACACACACGTATTATGATAATTTCATGGAATCATAAATTTAGTAGTTAACTTCATGTTTGAAACAAAAATTAAAATATCTTTAACATTAAGAGTGGAAGTGGAAACAATATTATATATCTGAGACTGCATAAACAATCTGCACGGTAAAGAGGCTTAATTATAATAATTCTCTCCTAATATGTATTTCATTTGAGGTTTTCTGCCATCTACAGCTCTTTTCAGTATTACTGGTGGTCCCTCCAAGAGATTGTATGTACGTGAATAGTTTATTCTTGTAGGAGATCTGAGTTCATTTCTAGACTGCTAACTTTTTAAAAAATTTAGAACATGTCTACATGGTACACAAATTGCTCAACTCAAGCATATAGAGCAATGGATTTATTACCAGTGTTTGAGCAGACTCTCATTCTTTTTGCTTTGCTGTTTCATTTAAAAATTTATCAGATCCTCTGGCTTGACAGGGTCAGTTTTGGTTTTCAAAGTCTTGGGCCAAATGTCTACCTGTCTTAGGAAAGCCGTGAGCATTATGTGTTCCAAAGTCATGGGTGTCTTCATTTAACAAATTATGTAATAATGGAATCTCTTCCTTGATTCAGTTCTTCACTGGTTACTGTTTTTATTATTTTGGAGGAGAGGAGGTGCAAACCTTATTGAATCTCCTGGCTACAAGTTCAACATTGAATAGACATCTTAAACAAGTTAACCATATCTAGCTTGTTTGTGTGTATATGTGTTTGTGTATGTGTATGTAACTTAAGTGAAAACATTGCAATATTGATATCTAGAAAACAAGAATCTATTAGTTATACATTTCTGCCTTGGGAGAGTTTTCTTTAATCGAATGCATTCTGTATAGACCATTAGAAGCCATTTGTGTCTCCCTATTTTTTAGACTATTGATTCAACATGTATGCTACTTTTTAAACCCAATCACACCAAAACAGGACATTTTAAATGTTCTTTGTTAGTGAATGTTTGGAGATAAGAACACAATGATGCCTATCTGAGGGGATGTTTTCAGTTTGATTTCTGGGTTGTAAGAAGTGGTGAACCCATTAAAAAAGACATAGTCCTTCAAATAGTATTATTTTTTTGTGTAAATTTTTCTTATTAAACTTATATCAGTTTTTTAAAAATAATGATAACTGCTTGTATTCCTTTGGAAACATAAACTGTAAAATAATTTATTGTTTTCATGGTAACTTTATTAATAATATCACTTTGTTTAAAATATTTAATCATCCTAATCTAATAACAATACAATTTTATAGTATCCTTTCAAGTTACTCATGCTGTTACTTTCTTTAATAAAAGAAACCTGTAAATTTATGGGGCTTCATTTTTGTATTAACTATTATTTTGTCATACTTTTGGTATTTTTTTGTAAAGTGATTAACTTGTAAGTATACTATCTTTGCTTGACTAATGGGTTTCTCCAAGTTCGGACTTGCTATTCTAACAGTTATAGCAATACATAAAGCCTTCACTAATTTTCAGATTAAAGGGCTTATGTTAGATGTGTTATTTTTTCATCTATAAATGAAATAGCATTCTGGTAGATGTGGAAATTATGTAAAGCCTTTGGTCAGACAATTTAACTTATTGTTGAATGGTAATGTTTATATGATGGATTTGACAGAAATGGAATAGATAATCCAAAACTTGCTTAAAATGAAGCAGCCTGAGACATTCCCTGTTTCTATGCATTCATATACTAGCAAAATGGTTCTGAAAGCCATTTCTAGTCAAACTGATTGATATTCATTTATTCAAAATCCATTCAATGATTATTTACTGAGCACCTACTCAATACCAGACAGAATTCTAGGCAATGGATAAAGAGTGGTAAACAAACAGGCATAGTCCCTACCACCATGGAAGATATCATTCAATGGAGAATCCTCACAACACACAAAAAAACCAATAGGTATATAATTGGAAACTGTGATAGATGAAAAAGAAAGCAAAAAAAAATTTGTGGTGAAGATGAGGGTGGTGACCACTTCAGATTGGAAAGTCAGAAGAGACCACTTTGAAAAATTACATTTAAGGTGAGAGCTAAAGGAAACAAGAATTTTTGTGTGTGTAAAATTGATGAAAAGCTGCATAGAAAAAAAGGCAGTGTGTGTGTAGAGGCACTAAAGAAAGAGCCCATTGGAGAAACAGAAGGGCAGATGTCACTAGAACATGGGAGAGGAAGGGGAGCATGAGATGAGGTGGCAGCAGAGAAGCAGGAGAGCAGATTGTGCAGAAGCTCAGGTTTTTCAAAAGTGAAGTGAGACTCCATCAAAGGGTTTTAAGCCGTAGGGTGACATGATGTTAAAGATCGTTTTGGCATTTTGTTGATGGTGAATTCAAGCAAGGCAAGAATGGAGAAGGGGAGAGGAGTAAGGAAACAAGTAGTTCAGGTAAAAGGTGATGGTGGCTTGAATTGGGGTGGTAGAGACACAGAAAAGTGGACAGATTTGAGGCGAGTTTCTGAAGTTTAATTCATGAAGCTTTGTTAATGGTTGATGAAGAAGTGGTAGAAAGAAGAACACCGTCCAGTTTTCTGATATGAGTGACAGGATAGAAGGTGTGCCATTTACTGTGATGAGATTGAACAGTGGGGCTAAGAAAGTTAGGAGTAAAATCAAAATATATGTCTGGTCACACTAACGTTGTTATGCCTCTGATACACCCAAGTGGGTATGTCAAGGAGCCAGTTAGATATGCTGATCTGAACTCTTAACTCGAGATTCAAGCTTAGAGGTATTCTAGACAGAGAGAACCAAGTGATGAGCCTTGGAAAGACCCCAACATCTAAGAGTCAGGGCAGTTGAGGTGGAGCCACGAAATGGGGCTCAGCCCAGACCAATATTGTGAGTTCAAGCACATCCGTAGGCTGGGAACTTGGGACTGTGCACACCTTGACAAAAGGAGTTCTGTGGACAGATGAGAGGGGATTTTGTATTGGAGCTGAAGTGGAAAGAACTTGCTTAAAAAAATATTGAAGAAGTTTGGCTGTTAAACGGATCAGATAAATGGATAAAAAAATTAGACGAATAAATAAATCCAGTCAGGAACTGCAGCGGGATATGGAGTCAAAAGGAGAGTTTTGTGGATTTGTTTTAGGTGAAATGAATGGCTGTGTATTGAGGGGAATGATTCAGGAGAGGAAAAGTTGATAATTCTGGAGAAAATAGTGACTCGGTGTGTTATGTCCTTGAAAAAGCCCGAGGAGACAGGATGTGGAGCACATGTATACAGATGTGGTCCTTTCACATGGTGGCAGAAACCTGGGAAGTTCTTCTGCTCTAGCTGTGTCATTATGTGGATGGTCCAAACCAGTTCCTTATTTTTTTTCAATTTAAGGAATTTGTCTTAATAGAGAAAATAATAAGCACCTATAGTTTAACTTTTGTTTAGTAATACAAAAGGGCAGATAGTGAAATATAAGCTTTCCCTTCATCTCAGGTCCTACTCAAGGAAACCACTGCTATAGAATCTAAAGTATTTATTTTGGAAATATTCATACAAGAATGTTTATGTCTTCTTTAGGTATATGTGTGTATGTACATATATTTTTTTCTCCATTTTTACTTGTATCAGAGTGCCAAGAATAAAGAGGTGACCAGTGTAAGATAATTCGAAGAAAGCTTATTTACAAATGGTTAATTACAAGGGACGTAGGGAACTGCACGGGATCATGTAGGAACAGCCCAGGACTAGCAGCAACAGAGCTAGCACCACTCTTAAGCTCAGAGGGATGAGGGGAGAGCGAGGTTAGAGAATGCAGAAGTATATAGCGTAACACAAGGCAGACTTGAGAGGAGATGTGACCTTCAGTCAAAGGACACGGCCAGACTGAGGCAACGTTACAAGGAGAGAACCAGGAAAATGAATACTCTGACCGAATGCTTCACCCTTCCTCCAAACTCCTGCCATGGACTCCCATTGGTTAAACCCAGTGTGAAGTCAGAGGGTTAGGACTTCTCAATGTATATGCTTCATGGAGCTGAGAGCAGGGTGCAGAAAGATTGAGAGTGATTCTTGCAGTGACAAACAATCCCTCCACCCCCCCACCAAGCTGCATTGAGACATAACTGGTATTTAACACTGTGTGAGTTTAGATGTACATCATGTTGACTTGACATACGTATATACTGTGAAATAATTACTACAATGATGTAAATTAACACATCCATCACCTCACATGCTCTTGTTTTTTTTTTTTTTTTTTTTTTTTAGTGTGGAGAGAACTTGTAAGATCTACACTCTTAGCATCTTTTAAGTATACAGTATTGTTAACTATAGTCACCATATTGTACATTAGATCCCCAGAACTTAGTCATCTCATAACTGGAAATTTGTACCCTTTTACCACATTCACCTGTGAACTGCAACCCCCAACCCTTGTCCCTGGCAACCACCAATCTACTCTCTCTGTCTGTGAGTTCAGTGTTTTTAGATTCCACATATACATGAAACCATGCAGTATTTGTCTTTCTCTGACTTACTGCAAATGGAAGATTTCTAACCTTCATATATCATCATAATCACTTCACTATTCACATGACAACTACAGCAATCAGCATTTAAAACAAAGGAGGCATATTATAAACACTGGTCTATACATCTTGCTTTCTCACGCCCACACTATATCTTAGAGATTGCATCTTGTCAGTACACATAGATCTGCCTTGTCCTTTTAACAGCTTCCAGGGGTTTCATTATATTATTGCATTAATTTGTTAGTGAGTTCCTAACCCACGAATATCTTTTTTTCCAGTTTTTAGCTGATATAAATAATGCTGCAGTAGACATTTTAAATATGACCATGTGAAAGTGTAGTAGTATACCTGTGAGATAAATTCTTAGAAATAAATTAGCTGGGTCAAAATTCGAAATTAATAGACTTTGCCAAGTAACCCTGCAAGCAGTTTACACTCTGATCAGGAGAACTTAAAAAGGCCTTTTCTTAAGTATCAGAGAGATACCAATGAATCTCACTGAAATTTAATTTATACTTCTTTAATTTTGAATGACATTGAACACTTTTCTATGTTTGAAAGTCATGTGTATTTTGTGTGTGTGTGAACAGCCCCATTCATGCATGCCTTTTGCTCATGTTTTACTTGAATTATTTCCTGTTGATTCATAAGGATTCTTTATATTGTAAAGAAATTGGCTCTTTGTCTGACATATTAAAAAGTTTTCCCAGTGTGTTACTAGTCTTTGAACTTGGTTATGTTTGCCCATGCAAGATATCTTTTTAAAATTTTATGTAGTTAAATCTGTTAATCTTTACTTTATAGTTTCTGGGTTTTGTGTCTTCATTAGAAATACCTCTTATAGTTACCAATTACAAAATGAACTCCTTCATACTTTATTATTTTTTAATTGCCTTTTCATGTTTAAAAGCTTCATCTATGTGGAATTCATTCTGGTGTCAAGAAGTAGGGGACTTTATTCTTTCTCAAATGAGTAGCTGGTTGTCTTAATCATTTATTAAGTAATCCATTTTGCCCGCTGATTTAACATGCCACTGTTAATATATTTAATTTATATATGCCAGTGTATTTATTTCTGGATTCTCATTTTTATTCTATTGGTCTGTCTTTGTCTTAATGCACCAATATTAATTTCTACTTATTATAGACCTACTAAGTGTTTTATTATTCACTAGGGATCATCTTACCCTGTTATGCACCAATTTCAGAGGGTTCCTGGCTCTTGTGTATATTTTCCACATAAGTATTCGAATTTTAGTGACTTTTATTTCTCATTAGAAATGTTTATGCTAACAGCCTCCCAACAAGATTTAGGCACTTTGAATATCTTCCTCTCTTCCGCTTTCTTTCTTGCATCTTCCTCCTTCTTACCTACATTTCCCTGCATAGCCACTTTCTCTCCTAGGTTATGCCTAGCCCTAAACTTTTCTCAGTCTGCCTCTACAATTAGTGAACAAAGGCCTAACAGTGAAAGAAACAATCCATGGGTAAGAATTTATGGATGGGCTTCCCTGGTGGCGCAGTGGTTGAGAGTCCACCTGCCGATGCAGGGGACACTGGTTCGTGCCCCGGTCCGGGAGGATCCCACATGCCCCGGAGCAGCTGGGCCCGTGAGCCATGGCCGCTGAGCCTGCGTATCCGGAGCCTGTGCTTCGGAGCAGGAGAGGCCACAACAGCGAGAGGCCTAAGTACCGCCAAAAAAAAAAAAAAAAAAAAAAAATTTTATATATATATATGGATAAAAAACGTGTAATTCAAACTTGATACTTAAAACATGTAGCTCAGTGTATGAGTTCCTACTCTGCAGAGAATCTACTTTTCTGACACAGTGTTTCTTATATCTCCTTTTTGTTGTCCTTGTCATTCATTATCTTTTCCCCCACTACAGGAGATGAAACTGAGATAAAACTTAATGACATTTTTTGGAGGAGTACAGCTTACAGCCATTCTAAATTTAGCTCATTTGGGAAACTTTTTTTTTTTAATTCTGAGTTTAAATTTAAAAATTACTGTCTTAAAAGTTTTGATAGAGTTTGAAATTTACCTACCTTTAGTTATATTAAGAAAAGTTATTGCCTCAAACTGAAAATGTCACTGTCACTGTTTACTAAATGCAGAATATCAGGCATTTTTAACTGATTTACTTCCAAGTAATCAGCTAGTAATATAGTCTCTTTAATCCTTTTGCTTCTTCACAGTCTCATTCTACTTCAGAATTTTACGATATTTTACTTGGGGCATTAAAACAGCTGTTTAGTTGACCTTTTTGCCTTTAGTTTTTCCTCTCCCATCTATCCTGCATAGTCTTACTAGTTTAATGTCTTAAAACGTCTACTTATCAAGTAAGTTTATTTTTTAAGAGTCTCCAGTGTCTCTCATTGCTAGGAAAAAAATGTTCTAAATCCTAGAGTTAGTGAAAGTCATCCTATTAGGGGTCAAAATAATACCATTCCACCATGCATTTCTCTGATGGTCTGGCTTTATTTTCCTGTGGATAAAGTTCAGAATCTCTTGGGGAGTGGATGGACTGCACCTCCTCATACAATATCCTATAAATATTGGTTCTTGCAATTAAACTTCTTGCTTAGAAAGCTTAATTAAACAGCACAGATTATTATATATAATAAGCACTCAGTAAATACACATTGAATGAATAAACAAGGTTATATTCTCCAGGAAAATCCCTAACTTAATAAACAGCACACTGTATGACCTGAATTCAACCTAGGTTTGGCTGTTTTCAGTTGCAAGTAATATAAGACAACACATAATGACTTAAACAACAGTAGCCATCAAAACAAGAATAGATGTAGGGCAACCTCAGGGTAGATTAACTGAAGGTCTGTATTAGCTAGGATGTATTTGCTATTGCAACAAAGACCGAAATAACATAAATCTATTTCTTTTTCATAAAAACATTTGGGTAGGTGGCCCAGGGCTGGTATGTTATCTGGAGCCCAGCCTCCTAATAATTTTCCTGTGCCATCCTCTTGTGTTCTGAGATGTCTGTTCCAGGTCTCACCATTACAGTTCTTCACAGGAAGGAGATGAAGAGGACGAAAAAAGTACCTGCCCCCTAAATTAAGAAGAGTGTGGAAAATGGTATCTTTAGCTCTTTGTCAAGACATAAATTCTATTGCTATAGAAGAAGCAGATCATAGATTTGGGGGAACAACATACAACAGGTTAAATGACTTCATTGAGAAAACTGGTTCTTTACGTTCTGTCCCCTGGAGACCAGGATAGTCTCTCTTCCAAAAGCACACAGCCACGTGAAAGAGAGAAGATACCTGAAAATATCAGGGTTATGATAGGAAGGAAGAAAGGGGGAAAGGCTGTTGGTCAGACATCTAAAACTTTCTGCTATAATCCTCACTCCTGAATGCATACTTTCTTCTCTAGCCAAATTTGACAATCCATTATTTCATGATCACATTTTACACTAACTCATACTGGTACAGGCCCCTGCTTTCTCCCCATGTGGAAAGGTGCTCCTCCACCTTCCAGGCTAAGCTAAGTCTTTATTTCTTTGCAAAGATGAACTTTTCCATAAAACCTCAGTATACTCATACAATAGTGGTATATTACCTTAATCCTGTACCAATGTTTTTAATATTAAGCATAGAGAGACCTAACTTGCTAATTGCATTTTAAAAAATGAATACAATTTCTTAAGGACAAAACATGCTTTATTCTTTGTTTTTCCATAGTTGGTTTTACAGTAACTGGAGCAGGTTCTGATTATAAAGAGCTTACTGTTATTTATTTAGAGTAAATACAGTTGTACCTGGAAACAGGTAAAAGAACTAATGATCTTGCACCTCTCTATCCTCCTGTGAGCCTATGATCTCTTAAAAGATGTTATATTCATAAAATTTGGGGGAATATGTTGTAAAATTATAACAAAATAAATTCACATTTATTATAATAGAAATTATTTTTAAGCTGTTTATATTGTAAGGCTAAAATTAATGACTTATATGGTTAGTGTAAAAATGTACAATTGTTAGATAGATATGGACCAAAGATACTTGATGATTTTTAATGGAAATTTTGGGCATAATATAGGAGGTATCGTAAATATATCTGCATTTAAATATTTCCATAAATAAATGCTTGTTGAAGGAGCACCATCAATATAACATTAGTTTTTCTTTTTTAAAATTTAATTTAATCTTTTTTAATACAGCAGGTTCTTATTAGTTATCTATTTTATACACATCACTGTATACATGTCGATCTCAATCTCCCAATTCATCCCACCACCACCACCAGCACCCCCGCCCCCCCTACCCCCCGCCGCTTTCCCCCCTTGGTGTCCATACGTTTGTTCTCTACATCTGTGTCTCAATTTCTGCCCTGCAAACTGGTTCATCTGTACCATTTTTCTAGACTCCATATATATGCATTAATATACGATATTTGTTTTTCTCTTTCTGACTTACTTCACTCTGTATGACAGTCTCTAGGTCCATCCATGTCTCTACAAATGACCCAATTTCGTTCCTTTTTGTGGTTGAGTAATATTCCACTGTATATATGTACCACATCTTCTTTATCCATTCGTCTGTTGATGGACATTTAGGTTGCTTCTGTGACCTGGCTATTGTAAATAGTGCTGCAATGAACATTGGGATGCATGACTCTTTTTGAATTATGGTTTTCTCAGGGCATATGCCCGATAGTGGGATTGCTGGGTCATATGACAATTTTACTTTTAGTTTTTTAAGGAACGTCCATACTGTTCTCCATAGTGGCTGTATCAATTTACATTCCCACCAATAGTGCAAGAGGGTTCCCTTTTCCCCACACCCTCTCCAGCATTTGTTGTTTGTAGATTTTCTGATGATGCCCATTCTAACCAGAGTGAGGTGATACCTAAACATTCGTTTAAATTAGTTTTTCTGATTATACAACTATGAAACTAACTTATGTAGTAATGAAATACTAAAGTAGTTGCTAAATTATGATAACTTCTCTGTATAATTTCAGTTTGAACAGAAGAAATATAAGGCAGTAATATATACTCCATGGAGAGTATGCCTTCAAGTAAAATTAAAATCTAATTAGGGTGAGAATAAAAGTACTAAAATATTGTTGAGATTGATATTGAAGGTAATGCAGAAGAAAACTCTGCCTTGATAGTGGAAATAGCTCTGAGAGCCAGGAGTATGAAAAATAGCATTTAAGAAACCAAACTTTCTAATTGAATTTCTTGTCTTGATAAGCAAAAATAAAATTGGGAGCCAAGATGAAGGAGAAAAATCATAAATTCAGGAGCTCATTTATGCTGAGATGGTAACTTATAAATGCCAGTCGTTCACAAAATATCCTACAAGTAACCTGCAGGTTTCCTTTCTAAAGTTTAGAACAAGGCGAATGTAATGTCTAAGTATAACATTTGTACTAATTTAAAAGCAAATTAAGTATCCTAGTATTGGCCTCTGTATAAGAACTAAGAAGGTGGGAAACCTCAGCTGACTCAGATTGAGAACAGGGAACTTCATTTTAAGGTGAAATGAAACTGCCTTTATAGTCAGTGATCACTTTCTATGAATTACATGAGGTCAACAGTCAGATTCTGAAATGATTAAACCTACTAAATGAGGTTTAAAAAAGATTACTAAAAGATTATTATGTTGTCACCCTGAATGCATCATATTAAAAATTGGTAGGAGAGCCTATGAAGAAAGTACAGTCTCAGGAGAAATGGCAGCATAGATCAAATTTTCCCTTTCCACGTGCTGTCTCCCCTCTGTGCCCTCCATTCTTGGGCTGTTTCTTCTCTTGGTGTGCTCATTTTTTGAGATCCTACCACAGTGAACTGGAAATCCCTAGAGACTTGTAATTAAAACCACAGTTCTCTGACCAGCTGCATAAGTATCACCAAGGAGCATCTCAGACTCCACCCCAGACCTAAGGAATCAGAATCTTCGTTTTAACAAGATTTTCAAGTGATTCCCCTGCACAGAAAATTTTGAGAAACACTGCTTTTGCATACCAGTATCTTGGGATCTTAGTAACAGCTTTTCTGATAAACACTCTCTGATTTTTAGTTGTGATTTGGTTTCATGGGAGCCTGTTTCTGAAGCCCTTGTGTTGGCACTGTGGATTTTACATTGGGTTCTCCAGAACCAAATGTAGTTGTAGGGGTAACACAAAGATTTGATTTGAATTTTATTTAAAACTATCTATTTTATGGGCCTAAATAGAAGACCTAACTAGAAATTTCTCCAAAGAATACATACAGATGGCCAACAGGCACATGAAAAGATGCTCGATATCACTAATTATTATAGAAATGCAAATCAAAACTACAATGAGGTACCACCTCACATCGGTCAGAATGGCCATCATGAAAAAGTCTACAAGTAACAAATGCTGGAGAGGGTGTGGAGAAAAGGGAACTCTCCTACACTGTTGGATGGAATGTAAATTGGTGCAGCTACTATGGAGAACGGTATGGAGATTTCTCAGAAAACTAAAAATAGGGTTACCATATGATCCTGCAATGTCACTTCTGGGTATATATCTGGACAAAACTATAATTCAAAAAGATACATGCACCCTTATGCTCATAGCAGCACTATTTACAATAGCCAAGACATGGAAGCAACCTAAGTGTCCACTGACAGATGACTGGATAAGAAAATGTGGTGTATATATATATATATATATATATATATGCATGTATGTGGGTATATATATATACCCACATACATGCATATATACACATATATACATACACAATGGAATACTACTCAGTCATAAAAAAGAGTAAAATAATGCCATTTGCAGCAACATGGATGGACCTAGAGATTATCATACTAAGAGAAAGACAAATACCATATGATATCACTTACATGTGGAATCTAAAATAGGACACAAATCAACATGTCTAAGAAACAAAAACAGACTCACAGACATAGAGAACAGACTTGTGGTTGCCAAGGGGGAGGCAAGGTGGGGGAGGGATGGATTGGGAGTTTGGGGTTAGCAGACGCAAACTATTATATATAGAATGGATAAACAACAAGGTCCTACTGTATACCACAAGGAACTATATTCAATATCCTGTGATAAACCATAAAGAAAAAGAATGTAAATAAGAATGTATATATAGTATATGTATAACTGAGTCACATTGCTGTACAGCAGAAATTAACACAACGTTGTAAGTCAACTATACTTCAAAAATAAATTAAAAAAAATAAAACTATTTTAATTTTTAAATACTGTAGAGAAAAAGAAATACAGCACCTTCAAAGTGATTTGAAGACTACCAGTGCATTCAGTTATGCTGTCAGATTAACATTTTTTAGATTTGAAATAAAATTTCTTCCACTATCCCCGTTTAAGTAATTAGTATCCATAGACTAAAAAGTGTGCTGCCACAAACAAATGTGGTACAATTCTCAGTTTCTTATAATTGTGAATACCAATTTTCTCAATGCTTTGCAATTAAAATCAAGTATAGAGATAAAAGAGATACTCTGGGTAAAATAAAACTGCACCTGTCATCCATAACCCTGGACAGAGTTGTTGCATCCATCCAAACAGCCACTCTGTTCATACAGATTTTATATTAAGTAATTGTTATATATTTGAATTTCCAAAATACAGCTTTTCGGTTCTAAAGCATTTTGGAAAGCATTGCCACAACGGAAAGGATGATTCCAGCTGAAAGAGTCTCTAATAACAGTGCTACCTCAGAACAGAGTTAATTGAATGCATCACTTCTTCTGGAGCCCTTGATCACAACAAATTGACACCTGCCAACTTCTCCCCTGTATGTTCCTGATCCTGGTCAAGTAGTTCTCAAGTCTTGGCAGCAAAGTCATTTTGATTAATTTTTTGATGTGAATCAAACTTTCAAGCTAGCACATGCTATGAAACAAATTATACATTTCCTGTGACCTACTAAAATAATTAGTTCACTAGAGCAAGAGTCTGGATTTAAGACTAAAATCGTACATAGAAATAATCTATATTTCTCACAGTAAAAAATATTTTCTCTGAAATTACTTCAGTTCCTTGGTGTAACTTTCTAATGTTGTGTTCATCCATTCCTTCAGTCTGTCAGTAGGCATTTACTGAGTGGGCTATATGCCTTGTCATGCTAAGAATCAAAAGATCAAAATCCCTCACTGTGGAGTCTCAGTTTAGAAGAGACAGATGCTCAAACAAATAATTACTGAACAATGTGATGATGGTATATTGGACAAATACAAATGGTTCCATAGGAGTACAAGAGAAGAAATAAATAATTAGGAAGGGGAAAGCTAGGTTAATTCAGATTTTATTTTGCTTGGTAACTGGTTCTAACATTTTTTTTAATATAGTGATAAAATATTATGGTTTGAAATTATATTTGAATCAATTTGATTTAGAAATAAAACATTTCTCACCATTAGTAATTAAAAGGCCAGTAATCAACATAGGGATAATGTCAATTTAAAGAGATAAATATTAAGAAACAAACATTTAAAATAAAATATTAACATTTTATTTAAATAAAAGATCACTTTTAAAGAAATACTTAATACTGAATTTTATAAATGTTCAGTTAACCTCACTTGACTGTTAAATGCTTATGTGTGTGTAAGTACACACCAATATTTTTTATCATTTTGACATGGATTTTCTCATTTGTGCATTATTTAGAGCACATTTAGATTCCACCCTGGTTTCCCCTCGAGACTCCGTACTACTTCCCCTGAATTAATTGATACAATGAGCTGATGTAAATTACTTTCACTATTAGGCTGAGTTACTGTTAACCCACGACAACTTAGAAGGTAAATATACCACGCAAAGGCATACAAGTACTGAAATCCCAAATTAAGTATCAACGATGTTTTTTAGCTTTATGTAATTTTGGAGTGTCTGTATCATTGCTTCCCCACATGGTCTGGGAAGGACTCTTGGATATAAATGCCTTCTGATAAGGCCTATGCCTGGGTACCTGTAGAGGGAAATGGCTCTGGCAATAGACTTGAACAACCCTGGGCTACCCACCCACTGATCATGGTTCTAACTCTTCCTTCTTGCTTTCTTGCTTGCTCTGCTGGGAACAGTTTTCAATATTTTAATTATAAAAATGGAACTTCTCTTTTTAAGGCCCAAGTGAAATGCTCTAAGCTTGATTAAGCCCTTTGTTTATAGTCTACCCATAACTACTCTGGTCTCCGCATTTCTGTACGTTTCGTATCACTCTGATGACGGATCAGATTCTGCCTAGTATTGTATCTCGCATGAATCTTATCCCCTACCCCCACCTCCACGTAGGTTATAGAGTCTTTGGAGAAGAAACATCTTTGTAGCCTGGATAACACCAAGTCCAAATTCATATGGAGTAGAACTGCCTATTAAATATAGAGTGAATTTTCCATCCCACCTCCTGAAAATCCAGTATCATGCTCTCTTATGTTGTATTTTCCCCCCTTATAATGTTCTTCCTCTCATTTTCTTCTCTTAAAATCCTGTCCTCCTAGGCTTAAGCTCTTGAAAGGCAGTGAATAGACTCTTGTTCATCTTCTATTTCCCACAGTGGTCAGTAATTGTTTGTTGCATGACTAGAGGTTTGCAAAGAGTTGTAGAGGAACAGCATTCCTATATAAGAAACAGAGTTCCATGCCAAACTGGGCTATGCCCTGCTATGGTAGTTTTAGGCATGGCTGATGGTAAGTCAGGAACAGGGGATGGAGAACATTATCTCTGAGGCCAGTCCTATTCTATTTTGCAGCAAGACGCTACCAGGGCTTTACGATTATTGGTGTTCAAAGGGTGGCTCTCCATCAAGCAACCTGTGACCCACTATTATGGGTTCTGCCTTTTTAATCTGGGTGGACTTTTCTACTTTAGAGAGTTTCCTATTCAAAGCTAGAAATATTTTGTGAATGCTAATACATAAGAAGAAAATAATTTGTGCTGTTGAAACAGGAGTTTTCCAGAACAAATTCCAGCTTCACTATTGCTGGGATACAGGCAGACTATAAAACAGTGCCCTGCAAGCAGTGGTTCAGATATCCATAGCTCCTGTTTATTGGCCCTCTATTTCTTGCCTATTAATTATCTACTTTATGAACATTACCTCCTAATCTCAAAACTATTGCGTTGTCCAGAAAGTTCATTTCCATAAGATGTTAAGGAAAAAACAAATGAACTTTTTGGCCAACCCAATACTTATCAGATAGGTATAATTACTCCATTTTACAAAATGGGAAAATTGAGGATCAGAAAGGTTAAATTACATCATCATAACTGGCTATTAAGTAAATAAAAAGACAAAGATTTGAACACAAAACCTGCATTTTTCCCCCATATTATACTTGCTGCCTCCTTATAAAGGTGGCTTTCATTAGCCGGCGGGGCATGGGAGGAGGGGTAAGGAAGACTTAGAAATCTTTTCTTATGAGGCTAGTATATTCTCATTGCTGTGGCATTATTTCAGAAACTCATATTGCTATAAAAAAAAAAAAAACTCAGCCTTACCCCTTTCTGACCTGGTACTATTGGCCTTGATAAAGGATAGTACAGGAAACAAGATGGCTAATGTTTTGTCTCTCACCAGGAGGAAATTTAGCTAGTGTCTTTGTTTTTTTTGCAAAAGGAAAATAAAATGAATCTGTGATGTGCAAATGAATCTCTCAACTGTTTGTTAATTTCTACTGTTTACTCAAAAATGGGAAACACCAAGCCTGTGATACATCATCTTTTGTGCACTTGGCACCTTCCGTCATGAATAATATTAATCTACTTAAACTAACAAGGATTAATTGCCTTGGTAAGGCAACCTGGCATTGGAATGATATATTGCCCAGACAGCTTGGAATTTAGCCACTCATAAATCTCATTTGTTTGTTGGTTTATTTCTGTTTGTCTCTTTCTCTGACAGATGTGTGCCCAATCACTGTGAGCATGGTGGGAAGTGCTCGCAAACGTGGGACGGCTTCATATGCACTTGTGATGAGACCGGATACAGTGGGGCCACCTGCCACAACTGTGAGTGCCAATTTATCTCACTTTAAACTTGTAATTGCATGAGAATCCTAGGTCTTCAGCTGTGCTTTAAAGCTTAGCAACCTGAATAATCCACATAGTAAATCACTTGATTCTGAAGAACCCAGATTTCACTGTTGCTTTTCTAGAATAGTATTCTAGTTGTCAAAATATATTCTCTCAAGCCTAATGACTCAAAAAGAAGGACCAACGTTTCCGAAGCTCCATAAACATGTATTTGAGATTGGAATGCTGCTCTTGGATGTGCCTTTATGTGTCTAAGCCACATCTGTCTGGATAGATTGTTTGGAAAATTGTGTTAGTATGATGTCTCTGACTGGATACTCATTTATCAATTCATCAGAGAGGCAGACAGAGTGTAATTTGAACATTTAGTTTGTGGATGATAGTTGTCTCAGTGCTCTTTTAGAACTATTTGGCCACATTATTTAGATCAGAAAAATGAGCTGGAAAATGTAAGAAAGTCCATTGAAGTTGTATATGTAAAATAAAAATGCAAGAAGGCAATTTTTTTAAATATTAAAAAATAAAAAGTAGCATGCAAACATGTTTTTTAGAACACAGATGTGCCTTGTTTTACATAATAGCTTTTCCCTGAAAAGTTAAATAAAAATTATATTTTTATAATTCAAAGATTATTAAAAATGAATATTAACTTTGTAATGTTAATTTTCTGATAATGCATAGTACTTTTGAAGACAGATTTGCCATAAAACATATAGTTGAAAGAAGAAGGTCATCTGTTATGTAGCATGAATGTGTGTGTGTGTGTGTGTGTGTGTGTGTGTGTGTGTAAGAAGGAAGGAGGAAAGAGATTCAGTCTTCTTCAGTCTTCTCTCCGTATGAAAATCTAGTATCTAAATCCTCTAAGTATACAGAGTGCTTTCTCTTCATTTCACTTTTAGAAAATAATAACAAGCAAAATATTATTAGAGTTCTGGGGACAGTAAAAATGTAATACCGTTCTCTGAGACTTTTCATATCATTATTTGTAGTAATGTACAATAAGACATTGAGTTCAGCATATATTGTAAGACCTCAACTAAGAAAAAAATTTGTAATTTATTTTATTGCACTTATTAATTTGTTTACGAGGATATTTTAAAACACCAAGAGACAAAAAGAATTAGAAAAATTAACATTAATAGGGTGATATAAAAGAGTTAAAACACTTAGTAGATTCATCTCTACAGTATTTATATATAGATATGTAAAAAAATATTTTAATGAATAAAGAACCAAAGTGATTGATATTGAAATTAATTAGAATTAAGGAGTTATGACTAAAATTGTACCCTTCCAATCACATCAAAATATTAACTTTCATCATATGACATTCATTTTATGATACATAATGCTTGAACTAAGTAACTTAGATGAAACAAAGTGCCTTCACTCCACCAGTAGAATTTATATAATACGTTATAAATACCACCTTTAACTATCACAATCTTGTTTCTGAGAATGGAAATTCTAACTAAAGGAAAGAACAAGAAATTGGTGGTGGTTACAAGTGTTTCCTATCTCAGCGACTACTTTTATATTTAATGTAAAAGCAAATAATTTTTTAAATAATTGCTTCTTTCATTGAATACACAGCAAAGAAAAAAGACATTTAAACATATTAAAAACAATTTAAAATATATGCCAGTAGTAGAATAGTTAAGTGTTTGTTTTTTTTTTAAAGCGTTAACAACTCCAAGTATTAGAGATGTCCTAAGTGTGGTTAGATCTGGCTCTTGTGGGAAATTATAAATGTAAAAGAGGGAAATTATCTCTTCCCTGCTGCTTATTCTACTCTTCCTTCATTTAATTTTTGTGTGTATGAATACAGAATCATTCATTTTAACAATGAAAGCCTGATCGCTCATTGTCTTCCCCAAATAAGGCCAAAATGTTGAAAATCATGTGTGTGCATAAATAGAGGTTAGAAGACCATAGTGCAGAATTCAAGAAAGGATTGATTGGACACAATGTTGTTGTGAAAGATATATCTTGTGGGTTGTAGAAGGCACATGCTTCCAAATAAGCTAAAAGACTTGATATATCTCTTAGTTACTCCCATGAATTAGTTAAAAATTGGGAGGGTTTGGCCCAGCACATAATACTGTGAAAATTATATAATATATGCTATTCAGTTTGATACAGAATGAACAATTTGGCATTTTTACGTAGTCAGTGACTGCATGGGCTTCTGACGCTGCCTGTGAGGTCACCATTCTGGGTGTCTTTGCAGGAAGTCATTCTCTTCTCTTGGACTTCCTTAGTTCCTCTGCAGACTAAATGCCTCCTGAGCTCTCTTACAGTTCTGAACTCCGAGGAGCTGAGACTTCCAGTTGCTTATTCTGTGTTCTGTGGTTTTGACCTTTGTTAGCATTATTAAATTTTTACCTCATTATTTTCAGTGAAAGACCAAGTGTCCCTTTTGTAAAGGAACTATGGTAATTTTAAAATAGTACTAGTTTAAAAAGGTAAAGAACAGCTAACTAAAGTCTGAAGTTTAGTAAAACTAAATATTTAGGAGAGCTTCAAACATTACAATTAGGCTGCTAGCTGTTAACACATTTTCTTCCCTGGTCCAGGCTTGGCCGGGATGCGAAAGCTATTCCTTGCGTGATTGTCCAGGCTGGGTTGTAGTCCAAGATGGAGGCTCGAAGCCCTTCTTTGACAGGTCACACTGCCTGAGTTTGAACTTGGATCGACTTACTTGTAATTGTGGACACTAAAACCGTTTGAGCTTCATTTTTCTCCTTTGTGAAATGAGATTAATAACAGCACCACCTCATAAAGCCATTGTGAGATTAAATGAGATGATTTGTGGAGAACACTGAGAAGGGCTTTAGCATATGTTAGTACTCAGTAAATTATTGCCACTTCATCCCATTCAGAACAATCATCCCTTTGCTCTGAATTTCTATACAAATAGTTGTCCATATCACACAATTTGTCACTTAATTTCATGCTGCCATTCATTGTTTGCTGTCGCTTCCATGGCAGATTTGAGCTTGAAGTGGATGACTGGTTTCCATAGGGTTTTGTTTTTCCAGAAGAATTGAAGAACATTAAAAGTGATCTGGGTATGTCCTAGACCTATCTGTTTGTTCATTTGTTGCTTATACATGGAGGAATTAATTTTCAAGTGAATTCTCTACAGGGCTCAGAGAATTGTCATTTACAAACCACTCCCATGAGGAGACAGGGTGTCATCCTTTGGGTGAGGAAATCCTTCAAGAAAAGCCACAGATTGCAGGAAAGGGAGAGACAGTTTTTCGTGTTCAAAAACTAAGGAGGCTAGTTTGTGAAAAAATGCAAATACATTACATTCTTGCAGTTGCATACCTTTAAAATTTCCTTATGCAGGTATTCCATTCTCAGTCAGTTTCTAAGAACTGACTATTAGCATATCAAAACATAAAATCATGACACAGAGACACAGAGGGTAGAATCATCATGTTAAATAGTTTATTTGCTTTGTTACGTTGACTTTTCCCTACTTCATTCTCCCCAAAGTATAAGAACTTGTCTTTATTTTGAGCAAAACTTCATGTTTATAGCTATAGTATTTTTCTCTTAGTGGTGATAGATAGACTTCTTTCAGTAGATCTCCAAGCTCACATTCCAATACCTCAAATGCTTTTTAGGATCTAATTATCATCTCATTTTTTTCGCGTGTGTTCTTTACACTTCATAATTATGGCTCTGGTTTACATAAATTAATTCAAAAACCTATCCCTTATCCCAGGGCTTAGCAGATATTTTTTTCTCATGCTGCTGGGGTCTATCTTTGACCTCAGTCATTCTTACATATACTATTAGTCCCCTATGTGGAACTGCCCTAAAAATCCCCAGGGTATCCTCAATAATATGAACCCTTTCACTATTTTCACAAGTACCAGAGGATAGTTGACAAATATAAGCAATGTTTTGGGGTGGAACTCTATAAGAATTACTAGATGCCAGACCTTCATTCGGAGAGAAAATAGTTTTCCAGATATCTTTTTATTAAAGGAGGGACTTTCACCTTGCCCAGATATACAGACATGACTGTTTCCAGAGGAAGTAGGAGGAGGTAAGTTAGATGACCTATGAAGATCTCTTCCAATTTTAAAATTATGTGATTTCTGAATTCTGAAATACTAAGAAGAAACAGTGATTGATGTTGCCACAGAAATGCAAAAGTAAAATTTTCACCAGCCAGTTTTAGAAGAAAAATTGAAATTTAAAAGGACACTATTCTACATTCTGTAGTCTGGAGCTATGACTCTAGGTCTGTAAATTTGTAAACCATAAATTATACTGCATCTTATTACTGCACACATGAAAAGTGAAGTGGATTTCAGTAGCTCACACCATGTTATTTATAATCCATTATACCCATAAGTAACTTAATTCAAAGCATAATTTTCTAAAAAGAAATTATTCCTACCTGCTGAAAGTCACACTAACCTAGGGCATAAAAACACAGATTTATTGGCACAAGGAAATATGGTCCCCCACATCCATTTGGAACTACCACAAACTTAGACACCAATGAAGACAACTTGGAATTTGACCATTGCTACCAAAAAAACAAAAACAAAAGGGGCAGTCATTGGGTGGGATCATGGCCTTGTGGAATTGGAATCCATCCTTCAGCTGTAAGTTCAATTGGCTTACAAGGTCCTACTTGGTATGGCTGTGTCTTTAACCTGGTTTTCAGCCATACTCTTCCTCTCTGTCTCCCCTCTAGTCCCACTGGCCTCCTTTCAGTTTTCCCTACTTGCGTGGAACCCTCGAACTGTTCACTCTCCCCTCCCACTGCCACGACCACAGGACTTTTGCACATCCTCTCTGCTTTGCTTGGTATGTTCCTAGTCATCCTTCAGATCTCAGCTCAGTAGTCACCACCTTAGGGAAGCTTTCCATGAACCCATAATTAGGTCAAATCCTCTTATTTCAAGACATATATCTTCCTCTTAGCCTTGGTGATGGCTGTGACTTTGCATTTATCATTTGTGATTCTTTAATAATATCTGTCTTTTCCACTGGGCTATAATATCTGACAGGAGATAGTGCCAGGTTCTGTCCACCATTTTATTCCCAGAGCCCACCCAGCATATAATATGTGCTCGGTGAATATGCACTGAATCTAAGAGTGAATAAATGACAGATAATCTAAGAAGCATCAAGGGCTTTTTAAAAATCAATGTCCTTTATCCAAATTTATGAAGGTTGTAAAGCTAAGAAGAGAGAGTAAAGCCAAAGGGAGAAAAAGAAAACAGAAAAAGGAGGGTAGAGAATAAAAGATGCATTAATTCAAAGCAGAGGGCGCAGTGATAGACATGACAGCACAAACAATCACAAGAGGTGTAGAGTTTTAAGAAATTATATGGACAGATTCAATATATGGGCACACAAACCCATGCGTTTCAAATAATCTTCGAGGAAAATATTGCCATGTTAAGACACCATTCGTTAAAGTAACTTGTGAGACTATATAGTAATAGTGGCAAAATAAGTTGCAACGGCAACAAAAGATCTTAGATAACATAGTGCAGTCACCTCCTGTGCTGGCTGATTGTATGAGCTGTTCTAAAATAAATATAAGAGGTAGAGGATATGGGGATGTATGTATACGTATAGCTGATTCACTTTGTTATAAGTATATGTATAGTTTATTCACTTTGTTATAAAGCAGAAACTAGCACACCATTGTAAAGCAATTATACTCCAATAAAGATGGTAAAAAAGTTATATTAACAGGATTTGAACTTAGACACACACACACACACACACAAAATAAAATAAATATAGATGTGTTTAAATACTGACCATCTAGTGAATGATAAAAAACTGTTTAAACTTGGTATGAAATTTGAATAAGATGAACATAATCCTTTGATTTATCATGTAATATCATGTGTGTGTTCTTACTACAGCAGAACTGTGGAAAGGGAAAAGAACTCAGGGTTTGAAATCAGATGACCTACTGTGAAGCCCTCAGGCTATCTGGCCAGCCTTTTTCCGTCATCAGCTGAGCGTACCTAGTGTAGGACTGTACCCTCTCCCATTCCTCCAGCCCTCTTAGCACATTTGTGTGGATTCCACCTACACCCCTGGAGGGCGAGGTCAGCTCTCCCATTACATGCTTTTAGTTACAGGTCACTAACAGCAATTAAATGAGAAGCACTGGGTTTAATACACTTCCTCCTCGCCTCCTTTATTTCCCCCTCTGGGCTGCCCTGGCTTTGTGCTTTGACAATCACTTAACCTCTCTGAACTTAAGTGTCTTCTGGGAGATTCAATGAAATATTGTCTCTTAAAGTGCTTTGTAAATATAGAAAGCATCCTAGATCTTGTTGTAACTTTTATTGCACTGTGAAGTCTCAAAAAACAGCCAGCCAAATTTTTGTCTGCTTATAAGTAGCTTAAGGATACGAGTACTGATACAGTTGATTCTCAAAGAAAAGATCAGAGAGTGTCTAAATAATTTAGCCAATACTCATTGAAAAGATAAAAGGCTGTATTAGCAAATATAATGGCTACCCAGGCTGATTTATATGAACAGGGTGAATCTGCTGTTTCTAATCTAGACATGGCATTAAGTAGCCAGACTGTGCCTCTTTGTTTTCAAGTGAACAATTGCCAAATTCTTCCAATTTTACCTCCCTCTCATGCCCCTGTTCCATTCCTACACCATGAACTACTTCATATGCTCAATGTGTCCTTGTCATTAAAGAGTGACTATGGTGCCGTGGGACACCGAGGTTCTGATTCCCACCATCATTTATTCATTCATCATTATGTTGAGAGCTGATCCTGTCCTGCATATAGGACAGGTGTGGAGTGTGGAGACGAGAATGGAACAAGGCAGGGATACTAGAATAGAGTGTTGGACAGCCTCCTCCAAAGAAGTGCATAATTTCATTAAAAATAAAAGTCCTTATAATCTTAATTCATTTTCATATCCCTGGTTCATTGGGATTGTGAGCTGAGGGTAAATTGTACCATGTGCTTACCTTTTACAGTCTAGGTTGGTAATTTTCATATTTACAAAATATTTATAAATGTAATTTTATGGGAAATTATTTAATGCTATATCACAAATTCTTTATGGTTTTAAGCAATCGTTTCATCTTTTCAGAGGTTATTATCAGATTATTTACTTGTTTGTTTCTGTTTTTTGTCTGATCAGATTGGCAGAGAGAAATCAGGGTGAGGAGGCTGCAGCTTCAGCATGGTGCTGGGTAGAGGAAGCAGTTATCAGTAGAATATGTGCAATTACAGTATTAGCAAGCTCATGCTTGGTTGTGTGTATTCTCTAGCCGAGAAGCTCACTTTCTTACCAGAGTTGGAGCATTTGGGGAAAGAGGAAAAATGGCAAGTGCTGTCACTTCCTGAAATCACACTTATTAGGAAAAGAAACAATCATCCCAGCATCTCCTTTGCTCACATTCTCACCTGGCCTCTGTAAATAAAGTAAGGTGGAGAGAAGTGGGGAGTGTTATCTGTGTAGAAATGTTGGAAGGGGATTTAGAGGCCATTCTCTCTTTCAGCTACAACCAAATAAATTACATTGGATTGAAATAGTGCAGGTCGGGGGCTTCTCTGGTGGCGCAGCGGTTGAGAATCTGCCTGCTAATGCAGGGGACACGGGTTCGAGCCCTCGTCTGGGAAGATCCCACATGCCGCGGAGCAACTAGGCCCGTGAGCCACAACTACTGAGCCTGCGCGTCTGGAGCCTGTGCTCCGCAACAAGAGAGGCCGCGATAGTGAGAGGCCCACGTACCGCGATGAAGAGTGGCCCCCGCTTGCCACCAACTAGAGAAAGCCCTCGCACAGAAACGAAGACCCAACACAGCAAAAATAAATTAATTAATAAAATAGTGCAGGTCATTTGGAGAAACACAGCCCAAGCACCTTTACATTTCTAAGGCACCCCAAATTTCAAATTAATCCCCTCTTTCATGCCTTGCTTTGGAAAGATGGCTAAGATTAAACATAGAAAGAAAGGATTTTATTTCAGTTTTACAAACTCTTTCAATAGTTTCAAAACTATATCTTTCTCTTTGAATAAAGAGCCTTTGCAAAAAGTTGATCTGCAAATGCATATTGAAAAGCAGACTGCTCTACCAACAGAGGAGCTGTGAACCTGTGAACTTCTCAGAGGTGATGAAATGCCAGAGCCAGGTCTTAAGGAGTTGACATTATTCACTCAGCTCCCCTGTGACTCTCTCATCCAAAGTTCAGAGTGAGGAGAAAGAGGGATAGAAAGCACCCACCTCTGCACCTTTGCCAAGTTCCATTAGGGGGAAGTCTGAGGGAGGGAGGGCTGTTTAATTGAAAGATAAGGAAGGAAACTTCTGAGATGTTTATATCCACTCAAAACACAAGAAAGGAGAATTAAAGTTAAAAGCACTATGTGCCTCTCCTTTGATCCATCTGACATTTCCCAAATCAAACTGTTTTTGCTTTCATATTGACATTAGTCACTGTGTTCCTATTGCAAGTCTTCAGCTTTACAAGCTTGGTGTATAGGAGTATCTCTAACTCATAGACAGTTTCAATTCATTCAGTAATATTACGTCTATTTTGTATGCAGCACTATGTGGATGCAGAAATACAGAAAAGAGCCCATTTCCTTATGAAGTAGATGAGGTAGTTAGAAAAGGAAGCAGACAAATATTCAGGAAACATTAATATATTAGTAGATGTTTATATACCAAACTGGTGTAAAGGCTAGTACGTATGTGTAATAGGAGAGAGAGAACAATGCAACCAAGGTGGTCAGGAAGGGTTCAAGGAGGAGCTGAACCCCGGCTAAATTCCTTGTTTTGGGGGGAATAAAGATTGGGACTGGCAGAGTCCAAGGCGGAAATAAACATGGAGTGTGGAGACGCATGCTAGTGAGGAGACCCAGCTTTGGAGTCCTCAAACCTCAAGGGGAATACTCGCTTAGATTTTTACATGTCATAGGGTCCTGGGGAAGTTGCTCAACCTCCCGGATTAGCACCACCCTGTTTGAGTGGTGTGCTGCAGCCAGGATCGTTAAGTATTCAGGAACTTTGTGAGCCGGTCGTTAAAGCTTGGCACCTTGAACCTGGTACAGTGGGAGAATTTACCCCATGGAACTTGACAAACCCTACAAATACAAACTCTTTTTTTTTTTTTTTTTTTTTTTTTTGTAAAACTGGTTTACCAGAATATCATTGCCCTGTTTCATTATTAATAAAATGAGAATAATAGTATCTCCTATCAGTATTGTTGTGAAGGGTACAGATAATGTGTAAAATGTCTAGCACAGTTATAATCAACACAGGTGGTTCTCCAGAGATGATAGCTACAGTTACAAATGTAACACTTTGAAGAGACTTCCCAGCAAAGGAGCAGCAGGATGTGGAGTCCAGTAGGTGGTTGAGATGTGGCCAGAGGACAGTGACCTCTCGGTACCTCGGTTCCGAAGTATGGCTTCAGACGTGATTCTTCATCACTCATTTTTACCGTGAAACACATTTACTTTTATTCTTTGGACAAAAAGAGTTGAGTTTCCCTCGCCAAGTCAATCCATAAATGACTTTAAAGTCTGCCTAACAGACTATTGGCTTACAGTGATCTCTGAACTAAGGAGAACTTACAAGACTACTGAACAATGTTCGGAGAACATTTATGAAGAACCATTGGGTTACGTGGCGTCACTTCAACGGTCAACGTTTCTTTTACTGAAAGTGACAGAAATGTTTTTGCGTTACTAAAGTTTGCCTCAACTGTTTAGGATGTAATACAATGTTAGGCAACAACTGATGAAGACAAAACTAATTTTAAGGTTACTTTGTGGTTGTTAACCTAAATCTAAAGAATGAGAAGCTTTCTTCCTTCAGGAACTCCTCCAGCTGTGACCCAGCCATGTCAAATTTATACTCCTTAAATTTCAAGACACCTGGCTTTGTTTGTCAAGCTCTTTGTGAAAAAACTACTCAATAATAAATCTCGTGATGTTTTTATTATTAGTTTTTATTGAAGTATAGTTGCTTTACAGTGTTGTGTTAGTTTCTTGCTGTACAGCAAAGTGAATCAGTCATACATATACATACATCCACTCTTTTTTAGGTTTCCTTCTCATTTAGGTCACCACAGAGCACTGTGTAGAATTCCCAGTGTTACACAGTAGGTTCTCATTAGTTATCTATTTTGTACATAGTAGTGTATATATATCAGTCCCAATCATGTTTTTTTTTTAACACTCACATGATGAAAAACTGAAGAATGCATTATTGGTTCCTGTTTCTATCTTTACAAAATGGTGGTGATCAAAGAGCTCTCTCCGTTTCTTTTCTTATTATTGTTGCATTCTGCTTTTCTTCCTCCTTTCTACTCCCTCCTGGCAAAAGTGTTGAGAAGAGTATAGTTCAGATTGTTGGAATCTGGAGTGAAAATGTCCATTCACGCAAATAATGTTCTTCTATTATATTTGTTGTAAACAGCTAATTCTGTTAAAAGCAAAAGTTTCCTACGCAAAGTGCAGCAGTTTCCAAGAAAATTTTGCTGGTTGACATTTTGGGTGTTCTCATATCTGACTGCTTCCAAATTCTAGTAAAATGTTTTATTTGAAAATGTTTTAGTCAGGTAAAAGTGAAATACTCTAAATGTATATGAATTTGCCTTAAAAACCGTGGTCTTATTTTCAAGTATAGCAAGGAAAAGATCTAATGGCTTGTAGCTCCTTTGTCTCACCAGGTAAGTTTGTCCCAGAGCTGCCATGGTGGCTCCAATATGCAAAATATGCCAACACTACTCTTGAAAGACCTTTCTCTTTTTTTGCGGTACGCGGACCTCTTACTGTTGTGGCCTCTCCCATTGTGGAGCACAGGCTCTGGACGCGCAGGCTCAGCGGCTATGGCTCACGGGCCCAGCCACTCCACGGCACGTGGGATCTTCCCAGACCAGGCACGAACCCGTGTCCCCTGCATTGGCAGGGGGACTCTCAACCACTGCGCCACCAGGGAAGCCCAAAAGACCTTTCTTGCCATCACAGATGCCAGCACTAAGTGCCAGACGTGTTGACACCTACAAAATTGCTGTCATTGTTATGAACAGACATCAAAATATCCTAATAATACTCTTTTCCATTATCCAAACCTGTTGAGACATCAATTAAACACGTCTTGCTTGCCAAGTCATGTGATCAACGTTTTCTGTGCTGGATAGGGGCAAGTGAAGCCATCCAATTAGACTGGATAAAGAAACACCTCTATGGGCTTCCCTGGTGGCGCAGTGGTTGGGGGTCCGCCTGCCGATGCAGGGGACGCGGGTTCGTGCCCCGGTCCGGGAGGATCCCATGTGCCGCGGAGCGGTTGGGCCTGTGAGCCATGGCTGCTGAGCCTGCACATCCGGAGCCTATGCTCCGCAATGGGAGAGGCCACAGCAGTGAGAGGCCGGCGTACCGCAAAAAAAAAAAAAAAAAAAAAAAAAAGAAACACCTCTAAGGGGTTGGCTGTGGAAAGAGAAATTCCTTCCATACATATTCCTGCAATGGAATTCAGAGATCTAGAAAACACTATGTGTGTTTTCCACCGTATGGCCATCTGTTGATGAGTCTGCCCCACTTAGAGAACATAAATATTCAATGAAAAGCATATTTGTACTCAGAAACTCAGAAAATGCTGGCATATTAAGGCTCCCTTGTGGTTTCAGTGACATAGATATAGACTTCCTGAATGAATAAAACCTGAATTTTGTTGGGCCACATTGATTCTTCTGAAAGTTCCTACAGGACCTGGAGCAAGGTGAATGGAACAAGCTTGGTTAATTCATTGTCCAAAAGGACTATTTTTTCCTTTGTATAATTCTTTAAATCAAGCTGACTTAAGCCATGTGAGAGAGAAGAAGGTATCCTGAACTTCCATAGGAGAGAAATAACCAGTAATGGAGACTGTCCTGCCTTCTCATGACATAGCAGCTCTGGGAGAAGTACTGGAGTTGTACCTATCTTAGATGCTTTGAGGAAGGTGGGTAGGAAACTCCAGGTGGCAACACTTGCTTTCTAGTTATCAGTTAGAGTATCTGCTACTCTGTGATAAGGGCACCTACTGGGAAAGCCTGAGCTGTAATAGAAAATCTCTTCTCAGCTGGCCATGTAGCTGATGAACCACAAGGCCAGTCGTCCAAAGAGTGCTGAAGTGAAACGGGTACCGGGAGAGGAAGCAGGATCAGTGGTGGGTGACAGAAGTGCAGTGAATGCAGAACAAATCCTCCTCTTCTCATCAACGCTGAATCCACCACTTAGGACATGCTTTCCACCATCACCAGATAAAATGTGGTATCAATCCTGTCTTGCAACTTTTGCTTTGCCTCAGTGCCATTGCCACAGCTCCAGTGAAAGTTGTCGTTTTCACCCAGCTTTATTCCAATAGCCTGAACTAGGTTTTTGGGCTAACATGTAGTTTAGAAATAAAAATAATGATACAGAATGATTCATAGGGCAGAAATAATATGGAAGACAGATTTGTAGAGGAGCATTTGAATTGCTATTAGCCATCACAGAAGAAAGTTTAATAATAGACAACATTTTCCCCTATCCCTTATACCTATAGATTAGATTTTGAAAGACCTTATACATAGTAAAAGCATATTTCTTTAAGACCCAAGTAATTTATTTACTATATAAAAAACTCTAAGGGGCTCTGAATTAGTTCAGTTTTCATTCAAATTGGTACTTCTTTTTCCTGCTTGTCTCACCCTGTGCTTCTCATGTACCACCTATCTTAAGATGAAATAAATGGATATCAGGCCCTAAATTCTACCACATGTGGTTCCTTAGCCAGGGAATGGGTTCACGTTGACACTTGACTCATCAATTTCACATGTGGTAATCAAAAAAAAAACCCAAATTTAATCGGTACAAACCGTAATTTTCATGCTGGGATCATTTAGATTCCAGCAGTCTTTCTATTGGTTAGTTTAAGAAAATTGTGTCTCCATTATGCTTTTTCAATGAGGATCCCAGTGAAGAATCATACTTGAATCTTGAGGAACTTTTTGCTTTTCGTAAGTGCAACCAACGGAACTTTGATAGTTGGGAAGGTGAGCTTGTTGTCCATAGACTTAAAAAATTAAGAATAAATATACAAAGTTTGAGAAGGGGTAGTTTAGTAGATACTTTGAAATATTTATCGATGTCATAGTATATTAAGATTAGAGATTATGCCTATATAATAAAGTACATGTCCTGACATGCTGCCTTCTACAGTCATCTTATCAAGAGGTGTGCAACCACCCTAATTTCCTGAATTTTATCCCAATTCTCTTCCCCAGAATGTGGCTACCTGCTACCTGTCAACTAAAAAACGAAGACTTTAAGCAGGGGTGGCTGGGGGAGGGAATGTGGAGGGAGGCTTGTTAGAGTGGATGGAGAGAGAAGGATGAGTGTTTCAGCCTTTGAACTGCAAGGCTGATTGCACAGAGTTTCCAGCTCCCTTGCTTTCTACACTGCGATCTGTGGATGGAGAGGTGGCTTTGTGCATATTTCTGGTAACCCTAGAGATCATGTAGATGCAGTTTAGAAGTAGGAATGTATTTTTAAAGTAAGTTTACTTCCTGCCTTAGGTTTAAATATATACTTAGGGCCAAAAAGCATTTTTATAGTGAAGTCAAGGGCATCCCTGGTGGCGCAGTGGTTGAGAGTCCGCCTGCTGATGCAGGGGACACGGGTTCGTGCCCCGGTCCGTGAGCCATGGCCGCTGAGCCTGCGCGTCCGGAGCCTGTGCTCTGCAACGGGAGAGGTCACAACAGTGAGAGGCCCGCGTACCACAAAAAAAAAAAAAAAAGTGAAGTCAAGAGAATAGTATTTTTTCTCAGCAAAACCAGAACAAGATTTAAAAATAAAAACAAAGCCAAAAATTTTTTTTAAATGGCAGTAAGCAAGAGTGACTGGCATAATTTCTCTTTTGGAATGGTTTATGGATAAAGATGGGGCGTGAATTATAGGCTCTATAATCTATCACAGCATTTACTCTTTTCTCGTTGATGAAGGACATTCTATTCATAAGAAATAATGAGAAGTTTACAAATCAGGTATTAAAACTTACCAAAGACAAAGGCACAGACATTCTTATATTAAAACTATTAATGGAAAAACAGACCAGTCAGGTTTTTAACAAATCACCTACAATACAAGAGGTAAACACATTGGCAGCTCTTATACTAGATAGATCTCAAGTAGAAATCAAATCAAGTACTACACACTTACTGAGGCATACTTCACACCAGCCCCCATCTGTGTCAACAATAACTGCGTTACATTGAAATGATCTCTCTCACAACCAACTATGACTTTCTCAGGGCACTGAGCATGTCATTTTCATCCACACACTCATTGCTTAGCACCTGGTAAGTATTAAACACATGTAAGAGCAACTGCACTGTGATTGTGTCTATATCTGCACACACACGCACGTGCACACACACATATAGCATACCTTGAACGACTAAGAAGACATGTTTATCAGGCTCTGAACATACCAAGCCCTCTGCCTACTCAATGGTGGATCTCTCTTTGGGGCACAGCTTCTTATAATAAAAAACTTTTTGTTTCTCAGTAAGAGACTAACTTTCTTTTCATTTCATAGTGTTCCTGGTGTCTGGTCCATGAAATTTTCTTTATGCCAAATTATGTTCTATAGAAAATTGCATGTAAAGGGGGCTTCATTATCAACAGAACTGACTCCCTCTGAAATCTTATAGTGAACTATGTATGAGACAAAGTCTCTACTTTATCCATGATCAGAAAAGTGTCAGAAAGCAGGTTGAAGGAGGGGTACTTTTTGTCCTTCTCTTTATGAATGACTCCAAGAGATGGGATGTTATGTGTAGCAATGTCCTAGGGCTGCCTTCACAGACTTGGTGGCTTAAAACAACAGATATTTATTCTCTCACGGTTCTGGAAGCCTGAAATCAAGGTATCAGCAGGGTCATGCCTCCTCTGAAGGCTCCAGGGAAGAATCCTGGCTTGCGTCTTCCTGGCTTCTGGTGGTTGACAAGCAATTGTTGGCGTTCCTTGGCTATTGTAGTCCAGTCTCTACTTCTGTCTTCACATGGCCTTCCTCCCTGTGTGTCTCCGTGTCTGTGTGTCTGAATCTCCCTCTCTTTTCTCTTATGAAGGCATCAGTCATTGGATTTAGGGCCTATACTAATCCAGTATGACTCATCTTAACTAATTACATCTACAAAGACCTTCTTTCCAAATACAATCTCATTCCGAGTTTCTTGGTGGATGTGTATTTTTGCTGAACACTGTTCAACCCTCTACAATCTGCTTGCTCATGTCCATCCCTATAAGTAGTGCCACACATACCCTCGTGCTTTCCTGTCTCCTTTTTTTTTGCTTGCGCTCTCCTCCCAAATCCATCCCAAAATGTCCTTCTTCCCGCTTTCACCACATTTTTGCTCTGTGGGATCCAGTTCATAGTCTCTTTCTATTTTGTGAAATTTTCTCTGATCACTCAAGCTAAAAGAGTTTTCTCCTTTTTTCTTATTTTTCAATAGCAGTTATTATCTATGTGATTTTTCTGCTATTTATACACTAATTATTTTTTCCAAATGTTTGTTTATAATTTTTCCCCCAGAATGTAAGTTGTGTGGGCATAGGCCAACTCTTCCCATATTTATTGAGAAACCTAGTAGTTCGTATATGTTGATTGAATTTTTAATTTTGAATATGTACTGTGGGTTGAAAGAAAATTAATGGGAACAGAGAGGGAAGGATGTTAAGTATTGGACTTTACATATACTATTTCATGTAATCTTCAAAACTGTGCGTAAGGAAGATATTCTTATTCCGTTTTGCAGATGAATAACTGTGGTTCAAAGTACATGGAGAGTCAAGATTTCAAACCCTCTCTGTCTATTTTGTGAAATCTGTATTTTGCTGTACTGCCTTTCTTCTGGCAAAGCTTTTTCAACTTTCAGGGCGTTTAAAATACCTAGAACATAGAGACTATTTTGAGAAATGATCCTGAAAAGTTGGCTCTACATTGGAAGGTGTGGTTAGAGAAATCACACCCACAGCTCCCGATGTTACTCTCCACTGACATTCATCAGCCTGGGGTCAGCCACTGTGGAGCGACTAGGAAAGCTCTGGGAGCAATGCGGTGGGGGGGGGGGGGGGCGCTTGTACGCTGTGGCTGTGCATGAGCACATGGGTCCCAAGGAGTCTCTGCGCCAATTCATTATAATCACCCCCTTTAGTAGAGACTATATAAAGTCATGTAAAAACATTTTGAAACCTCAAAGAAAGACTGTATGTAAATTATTTTAAAATTTGTAGTTTGTGGTATATTTATATTAGTATAAATGTGTGTGCATATACCATATACATATATAATAGTAAACTATTACCTTATGAATCAGAAAGGCCCGTTTTCCAGGCATTTTGGTCAGTGGAATCTGTCCTTTGCTGGCCTGACCACTTCGGATCTGATTAAATACGCACACATAATAAACTTCAGCAAGTGATCTGAGGCTGACTTTTTACAGGCAATATTTTTTGACTCCATAAAATCCTAATGTGATATCCATTCCCACACAGACTTTCCTCCTCTCTGTACAAGACAGAGACCCAAATGCTGCAAAGCTCACTGGGGGCTCCTGGCGCAGAAACAGTTCTCTCAGCACTCCCCTGACATTATTAATGGCCCTGATGTACAAACCCAGAATAAAATAGAATTAAAATACAAAATTAATTTCAAGCTCCATTAGAAATTAAAGGTGTTGGGAAAGAAATCAATATTTTCCCAGTGCAAAATGACTAAATTCAAAGCAATTAATTCTCTTATTTTGTAACTTCTAAAAACTATGAAGAACTTTCAAACTATAAAATGTTGCCACACTCACACATATACACCACATGTGACAAAAAATAATGAGAATGATTTCCAAAAGCAAGATGCAAAAATCTATTTTATACTTTATAGCTACACCATGTAGTGTACACACTAAAATGTATGTCTTAAAATACAGCCAATTATTCTGTAAAATTCGTGGCTATTTCCAGCAATTACCAACACTTAGTTGCATATCTGGGAGGATGTAAGGAACAGAAACAATGCAAAAGAGCAAAGACATTTATTTAAATAGAATAAACGTATCCATTTCCTTAATTTTACTTTTTCAGCTTCTCTTTATGTAACGCTATCGATTACCAAACAAGTGACCCCAAAACACTGTAGTTCCAACCAGTATAAAGTATTTTGCAACCTGTAGAGTTGTAGGTCATAAAGGAAATAAAACTAACACTCAGTAAAATCTTTTTCATGTCAAAATCATTGTCACTTCTTCCCTGTCATGACTTTCTGAGAAAATCTGAGTTAACAAATGGATCTTTTGCAGGTCCAGAAAGATCAGAGTCAGATGGGTCTGGATCAGACCTTGTAATGAAAATGTGTCACTTGTTCCTTCTCCCCACGTCAAGAAGAAACCTCATGAGAACTGGCTCAAGCACCTCTTATTATTTCAGCAGACTGGGGCAAACAACTTGAAAGATAATGTGGGAGTAAACCAGTTCTTAGCTCAGAAAATGTCATGAGCCTTCTGGAGAAGCTGTCCTCTCTTTGTGATAAAAATAGTCCTTATGATTTAGGTCTAATAGCAATAGAGGAGGACGTAGTCAGACACTAGGACCATGCTCAGACTGTTCAATAAGAGAGAACAGAGCAATCACCATCGGCAAAAGCCTCATGTCCTTCAGGTTTCTAAATATTGACGTATTTTTCCAATGGCTAGTATTCAACTCCTTGACCTTTCAAAAATGGCATCTTTTAAAATTCTATTTGATGTACTTCCCTAAAAGTGTGACTTATTTGGCCAGGTGATATTAAGTTGGGATTTGGGAGGTGAGCTGCCTGTTTCATCAGCCCCTATCCACTGCCTTTGTTATCCAGAGTTCTGCACCAGCTCTAACACAAACAGGGGTATCAGATAAGATAGATTTTCAACTCTCTTAACCTCCTTGTTGTTTAACTGTTCCTTCCTTCCTGTGATATTTTAAAAGTAGAGTGGATACGGGAATAAGACAGACTGGGATTCCAGCCCCAATTTGGTCACTTACTGTCTGTGTGATCCAAGGTGCTGACTTAAACTTCCTGATCCTCTTTTCCCTTTCCTGTATAAGAGACACAGTAATCCTTACCTGGCAAGTGTTTTGTTTCTGTTTTTAAGAATTTAAAGAGTGTGTGAAGTGAATGCTCATTACCAGGCAGATTGAGGGCCCTCAGAACTATAGCCATTGATGTTACTGTGGATCTCCATTTCCTAGGTGCCCAGGGACTGTGTTTTCTCTCTCCACTTCTATCAAACCTACTCTCAGGAGGGCATCAAATAGCTAACATTCGTGCTTGCAGGTGAGCAAAAGTCAAGTGAGAGAAAGGAGATAAGGAATGTAAGGTTAAAATGCAGGCGTGTAGAGAGGGTAGGGATGAGGCATGGTATGTGTTTAAAAACGATGAATCTTTCTCAACTCTTCTCATAAATGCAGCCAAGGAGCCAGAATAAGTCGTCCTTCCTTGCTCTCCTCCTCCGACGCTGGTCGACCCCTCAGCATGGCTTGCATCTCCCCTACTTCACTGAATCTGCTCTCATCACTGACCTCATATTGGCAGACTGGTGCTAAGTAATATAAATGGGGCATCTGTACTTTATATACGTTGGCTTCTTCTTTTATAGAAGTTTTCTTTGTTTTCTGTGACTCAACAAGCTCTTCATTTGGGTTCAGTTTGAGTGAAGCCATTGTTTCTCCGTCTGCATCCTGGGCTCTTCCTTTAACCTCACCCTTAAATAGCGATGCTCCCCAGCGTTGTCCTCAGACTTCTTTTCTCACTTACACTCTTCCCCTGAACGCCCTCAACCATGTCTTCAGCGTCCATTTATACGATGAAGATTCCTCCGCCTGTATTGCTCGTCCAGAACATTCTGCTGGATCCATTAGCTTGCCTGATGGACACTGACCGACACACAGAAGGAATTTAATAAATATTTGTTGAACGTATGAACATCTCAATATCTTTCATGCTGTATCCCTATAATAAACTCAGCAGATTGAAATTCAAGTTTTCCTTTCCCTCATTCCACCCAGACTTGTTTTTCCTCCTGTATTACCTATAAATGTAAGTGATCCGTTACCAACCCAGTCACTGAAGCCAGTAATCTAAAACCCCCCACATCCAATCAGTCCCCAAGTTCAGCATATTCTACCTCTGGAATATCATTCATACCCCACCTTCATCTCCAGGGCCACGCCTCAGCTCAGCCGCCCCTCCCTTCTGAGTAACTGCAGGGACCTTCTACCTCCTGATGTGAGTGCCTGCGGTTCATCCTTCACATGTCTTCAATACTCAGCTCATGTCATTTATTGCAGGAAACATTCTATCATCCCAGGTCTAATTTAAGACCCCACCCTTTGTGCTCCCACAGCATACTGTACATAACATGTCAACAAAATAGAGTATAGAGTTACTGGATAGTTGCTGCTGCTGCTTTTTTTTTTTTTTTTTTTTTTTCCACACCAAAACATGGGAGATGAGTTTAGAAATGGAATGTGATGGGAAATCCTGGGCAGACTTAAGGCATGTCTGGATCCTGGATATTAGCTTCTTGATATCAAAAAACTCCTTATTTGACTTCGTAAACTAAATCACATGATGGGACGAATGCAGTAGGCACTCAGCAAATGCTTGTTATACAATGAGTGAGAATTCCATGCATATTATACAATGAATGAGAATGAGTGTCAGGGAGCCTGACACTCCCCAAACTACTTACTGGCAGTTCATTTACTTAAAGGAAGGCAGCTGGGCTTGTGCTAAACTTTCAGCTTTCTCTTTCTTCCCTTTGTTGTGCTTTGTTTCTGATCTCTGTCAAATGACGGAAGGTCTGATATCAGCCACTCATTTGGAAATTCTTTGGTAGGAGTGGGATTCATTCGTTGTCACTTTTCCCATTACTTATATGTTAAGCTGGCTTATATGTAGTTGTGAAAGGAACGACTAGGTTCCCAGTTAAATAAATCTCAGGGCAGAAAAACCTTACTTGTCCTTGCTTTCTTACTTTCAAAGTTAGCCTTTACTGTAAGGTTTAATCCTTTTATGCTGCTTGGAATATATTCAGAGTTTTTCTCTGCAGATGGTTTTGTCTGGCAGTGAATCCCTAGGTACTTCTGAAGGGAAGAAGTGTTTGAGCTTCAGTCACTGAGCTTGGAGAACACCAGTCAGTCCATAAGTTTTGTTTTGTTTTCTCTAAACTAGTGATTCTTAAATTCTGGTTTGTTTGAGAATCACCTGAGTAAATCTACAGAGTACAGATTCCAGGGCACCATCCCAAGAGTTTCTGGTTTATAACATCTGTAATAGACTCAGGGAATCTGCATTTTAATGAGATTACTAGAAGATTCTAGAGCAATAACTCATACTAATTTGAGTAGATAATACTTCCCTTCCGTTCTCTTCCTCCAAACAGAAGATAGAGCCTCTCTGGCATTCTCCTTACTCTCTTTCCTTTCCTAGACTTCAAGTTCAGTAGGCTCTGAAAGCTGAAACCCATCACTTAGTGACCTTTTATAGAGCAAGTTCACTGTCTATCCTACCTAAGCCTTGGAGTATCACTTCAGCTACATGCCAGATGGGCTCTTCATTACCTTGTGATCCCGAGCTTATGGCACCTCATCTTCACCAGGATGCAGGACATGGTCAAGAAGCAAGTCCCTGCAGAGCATACTGTCAAGGGGACTTTAGAAGGAAAGAGAGTCCCTCGCAGTCCTTACACCCCAACCATGAGGATGGTGGACAGGTGAAAAACAGGAGAGCTTAAGTTTTGAACCATTCATTCCAGAGTCTTCGTTTTTAACATTGAAGGTGTTTAAGATAACTACAAATGGTGTCAGGAAAAAAACTGTTCCCTCAAAATAAAATTACAACTGACACCAACACAGAAGAGAATAATCTCCAAAAGTTTTATTTAACAGTAAGTGACATCCATACATTTTGAATTATTATTAATTCATAATTCCCAAGCAATATAACAATCATGCATTTTACAAAAGATGCAGATTAATACATGATATATATTGATGTTTGTAGACTTTTATTATAGCACGTAATTTCTAACATGTTTAAATTTTTAAGTGTTTCTGTAACATACTCACAACTTAAAAAAATAATAACAACAGAGGAAGCATTGTTTTCCATTGTTCTGAATCCAGACCAAATAGATGGTGAGCTGCTCTGGCTGGGCATACAGACAACTCTAGGCCTTTTTAGTTTTTCACCCCTCTGGCTACCGTTTTTTATGTCAGTGACAAAAGGCAGTACATTTAGTACATCATGAATACCAACCTGGCACTTCTTTGAACCCTACCTAGCACTTTCTCCTTTTGGTCTGATCTTCATACACTATTTAAAGAGTGATACAAGTACCAAGACTTCATAGAGTAAGGATTTCACTATTTAATTCTACGTTTCTTTTAGAAAAGGGTTCCTTACTCCTCAAGCTGGTTTCTTTTTTTTAATGAAAAAGCTAATTATCCTTTAAAACAACATTGTTTTTTTTTTTTTGCTTTTTGTAATAAAACTAGGAAGTAATTTACTAAGTTTCTAATAGTAAGTTAATGAGTTTCATCCAAGAGCTAGGATCATGTGGTGCGTATTTTTTTATGTATACATAATGTTTCTAAACTGAGCCCAGTTGATTCTTTCTTTTCCTTTTATCAGCAAGAAAGAGAGGCTAAAAACAGACTGTGCTAGCTCCCCAAAGTGCTTGATAGGAGTATTTAGCAGCATCCAAACACACTTATCACTGGACACGTGGAAAGCTCTTTGCCACAAAATGACAAGGATCAGAGATAAGTCACTATGGAAGGTGCCAGAAAACTTTTTATTTCTAATGTTCATGCTGTGCTGGTTGTCCTTGGAGAAAACCTAACCTACTTTCTTCAACCTTGCATGAGCAAAGGAGAATGCCTGTAGGTGCTTTGCATAGTGGGAGATCCAGGTACCAGTGCACACCTAAATAAAAGTTTGTCTTTAATTGCACTCGGTAGCCTCGTTGATTCAAATAATTACCCTGTCAAAGCATTATGGTAGCCTGTATTATTTTGGAGGAAGCTTCATGAAAAAGATACAAACTGGGCAAATTTTAAGGGAAGAAATAATATGAGTTGGATGAGAAAAAATACAGGCTGAGGATACCAGTTAATGTACCTTATATCCTAAACATAGAGCATGTCTGCTACACTCTCTGCTGTATCCCTGACCATAGATCTCAAACATGTGTGCATTCATGTGGGATCAAAGGGTTCACACTCCCGTTTGCAGACATGTTCTTTTGAGATATTTTTCTGGAACCACCAGGAAGTACTTTTACGAAAGAGAGAATTTCAAAATATTTTTGCACATCTAAATCTTCAGTACTGAATATTCACATCAGCAACATAAGAAGAATGTATCTATAGGGAACAAAAGTTCATACCACACAACAGAACCATGTTACGGTTTTGTCTTTTAGTTGGATTATCTTCAGTTTAAATCACAGAGACTCAGACCTATCCCAGAAGCTGGCCATATTCAGCTTCCATAAGATGTTTTTTCCATAGCTAAATAAAAAAAATCAAAACTGTAGGACAACTTTCCCAGTAACATTATAAAGAGAAATTTCATACATTAGCTTATTTAAACTTATTAAGTAACCATTAGGGAAGATAAAAGTTTGCATTCTCATTTAAAGAATTATAAATTGAATTTAAATCAAGATCTGTCCTCACACTCCAGAGGCCAATATTTTTAAACTTAAATATGACCTTTGACCACCAATTCTATTTATGGAATTATATAGCAAGGAAATAATTACACATATTTAAAAAGATTTATGTATGATTTTTATCTCAGCATAGTTTTGGATGATAAAAATTAGGAGCAGATTTTAACATCCATCAATAAGAGTATGGTAAAATAAATGATCATATAATGACATCCTGGGAAAGTATTAAGCAGAGCTATGTTGTTTGACACAGAAAATGTAAGAATCCCACTCTACACTATCAGGAAAATAAAACTAAAATCAGAATACATAGTTTAAAAGTATAAATAAATAAGAAGCATAAAATGTTATGGTATTTTATAACTTTAACACTGATTTTTGCCAAGTGATAGGATTTCTGATCATCAAATTCTTTTTATTTTTATGTATTATCTTATTTGCATTTAAATGAACATGAATTATTTTTATAACAGATGATAAAAATTTTTATTTTTTAAATGTTATGGTAAAGAAAATTAAATAGGATTAAAAAGACCAGATATGTACATGTAATGTACAACATGATTAGCAAAACAAAAGAAAATAAAAAGACCTAATATTAAGTCCTACTCTATTTTCAATCCCTAATCAAGTTTTAAATATCTATTTATTTGTACAAATATCTGAATGGATTGTGAACTCCTCAAGGAGAGAGACAGTGTGTTAATTTTCTTTTCCCCCTGCAATGCTCTGCAAAAGGAAGAATTGTGGATGCATGGTAAATATTTTTTGAATAAATGTGTAGCCTTGGTTAAGTCACTTTCTCTCTCTGAGGCTTATATTTCTTTTCTACAAAATAAACAAAAGGTCCTCTCCCCCCCCCTTCCTGGAGGTTACTGTGAGGCTAAAACGAGAACATGTAGTCTATAAAGTACTCTATATGTGCAAAGGAACATCAGTTTTAACCTCAGTGGTTACACTCAGGCCACTGATGGAGCAAGTGTTGGATTCTCATCCTTAGGGAAGGCTCAGGGCAAACCATGAAGCAAGCAACAAGTAGGCAGTGTCCATGGAGCTGCCTTCTTCACGTTAGGGCCAACCCCTCCCTCAGGGTCCTGTACGTTCTTGTGTTATCTCCAGTTCTCATCCAAATTTAGTCTCGTGGAAATGGGCTCAGGTTTAACCTACTCTGAGTGAAATTTGCATTCTCACCAGAGATAAGAAATTATCAGCCAAGACAATCAGTGGCCAGTCACAGATTTTACGTTTCAGTGGACACCCCCCACCCCCCAGCTGAAATCACACCACCTTGCTTGCCCTTGTCTGAATGAAGGCCAAGCATCAGCTCTCTCCATCAGAAGCAGAGAGTTCTCTGACAGGCAACGCTTCTGACTCAGACCTCTGCTGTGACCATGAAAATATCATAAATCTGCTGAAACAAAATTCCACCTCTTTTTAAGAAAAATACCAGGTATTAAAAGTTATCCTTGTGTCACATTTAAAAATGGAGAAAAATACACTGATAGTAGACTTTGCTAGTGTATTTCCATAATCATAATTATAATACTGTATTGGGCACTGAGAACAATACAATGTAAATGTATTTCCTTATTCAGCCCTTTAAGTAGATACACTTTTTATATACAAGAAGGTACAATATAGATAGACAAATATAGATGTATAGATATATATTTTACATATATTATTATTTATATTTGCATAAAAAATATATTTTATACATATATAGGTTTTTGAGTAAATTGAAATTTATTAGATCTACATAGTTATCTAAAAATTGCAATTTAGGGCTTCCCTGGTGGCGCAGTGGTTGAGAGTCCGCCTGCCGATGCAGGGGACACGGGTTCGTTCCCCAGTCCGGGAAGATCCCACATGCCGCGGAGTGGCTGGGCTCGTGAGCCATGGCCGCTGAGCCTGCGCGTCCGGAGCCTGTGCTCCGCAATGGGCGAGGCCACAGCAGTGAGAGGCCCATGTACCGCAAAAAAAAAAAAAAAATTGCAATTTACTTAAAAAAGTCTAATATATATATATATATATATATATATATATATATATATATATACACATACACACACTACCATATATTTACCATATATGTATAATTTTTCAGCTTTCTAACACTTTATATACATATATTTAACATATATATAATGTTAGAAAGCTGGCAAACTATTTTAATCAGGACAGAGTCACAAAATAAACCTATCCACATGCCTCAGGGAATGCAGTCTAATGGAGTATTTAGAATAACACGAGGTTAATTAGGTTAGGATTCTTAGAAAAGTGAGACTTAAACTGAAGTGAATCAGTGTGTTATATTGATAAAAAAAGATAGGATCATATAATCCAGTAAGAATTTATCCACACCAAGCACAGAGGAGAGAATGGGCACTTGTTCCAATTGTCAAGGCCAGAAGCCATCTTTGATGCTTCTCTGCCCTCACACCCCACATCCATTCCATCAGCTAGTTCTGCTCTCATTACCTCCATTGCTACCCCTCTGGATCAAACGCTTTTGTCTTTTACCCTCTATTTCAATGACCTCCTACCTGCTCTCACCCATGCCACACCTCAGTCTGCTCTCATTACAGCAGCCACAGTGAGCCTGTTAACATATACGTCATGGTCATGTCAAACCTCTTCTCAAAGACAATGGCCTCCAAGGCCCTGAAATCTTGATCTTGGCTTCTCCTACCCTGCCCATTGCTTGTTTGCTCACCCAGTCACTCACCTTCAGCTGTACTGGACATGTTGCTGTTCCATGAACATATCAGGGTCATTGCATTTGCTGTTCCCCCAACATACCTACCAGCATGACCATCTCTATCAATTCGATCAAGTCACTGCTCAGATGTTGCCTTCTCACTAGGACCTTCCTTGACAACCATATCTAAAACAGTGTCATCTCACTTCAGTCTTCATCTTCCCTTGCCTGCTTTAGGTTTCTTCATAGCACTTATCACTTTTTAATATCACTTTTTAATACTTATTTATTTGCTTTATTACCTGCCACATGCAACTAGAATGTAGATTACATGAGTTGGATTTTTGCCTGTTTTATTCATTACTGTGTCTTCAGAATTTTAAATAGTTCCTGGCACAGCAGTAGGTCCTCAGTAAAATATTTGTTGGATTAAATAAATTGATTTATTTGTGTTGGGGACAGCAAGGACACTAGTTTGGAAAGAAGTGGCTGAAATTAGACGTAAAAGAGGTTAGTTCGGTAGATTTACAGTTGAAAAATATTGAGAGGTTGTATTAAGATCTAGTTATGGAATGATATACTGATAATAAAATAGTAGAAACCAAATTAAAATTTAAGTATAGATTCCAAAGTAAATAACCCCAAATCATTTCTTTCTGAAAAATAGTCTGACCCTATTTCCGCTATTACAACAGAAGTAGAGGATTTACAAAATCTACAAGTTAATGAAAGATGAGAAATTTTTGAATTGTTATGAGAAAACTAATAAAACCCTTACAATGTGATTGTAAAAAATTTACAAACAAATATTTCCAGGGTTGATAAAAATTATCTACTGCTAATTACATGTTTTGTACTTTTTAAAAAAAGTACATGTGTAGAACTAGTTTTATTTGTTTTGTTCTACTCATGTGCAGAACAAAACAAATAGAACAAATTAATCATAGACTCAGAATGATTCACTACATACAGTTTACAAATTAATTAGCTTTCTCTTAATCTTTTCAATTAAGAAAATGTTAAAGCATTAGTTTATTGCTTACTTCAGTGTCAAAATGCTGGTTAATTGCAAAACATTATTAGGGGCTAATATTAAAATTCCACTTACAAGCATGAGGGGAACAAAACACATTTAAGGTTGATTTGCAAATCCAGCTTTCCTAAGTCTGCTTGGATTAAAGCAATACTGTTAAAGTGCATTACCACACTCGGGTGATGTATGTGGAGAAGCTTTCCCATTTGACTTACATATGTATGTGTATACAAATCACATTTACACACGTATATATATATACAAATTCTTAGTAGCATTAATTCTAGTCATAAAATCATAAAAGAGTATAAAAACTTTATAAAAAATTGTATGAAAATAAAGAACCATGCATACAAATCTACTTGTGATTTGCAATCTCTGCGCTTTCAGTTTCAAGTGTTTTCTTCTTTCTAGTTCTCTATGTCAATCAGATACCTGGATTTAGCCCCCAGATTCTATTAGATAATGTAAAGATGTGATGAATTTGGTTAAGATTTGGAATCAGTCCTGCTGAAACATTCAAGGAGAAAATTGTGAAATAGGACCTGAAAGTATTCACAAAGAGTTGTTTCTTAATGCTTCAGAGGCAGCTGTGACTCTAGGAGGGGAGTGAAAACCCTCCTACTCTTAAATACTTAATGGAGTGGACGTGGAGAACCTCCTTTTTACATTTTTCACTGCGCACTGAACCAGCGGTGCATATGTGGGAAACGGAAACCAAACACAAATGTTGTGACAGATGGCTAATGTGACCAGCTGAGAAATGATGTTCGAACAGTACATAAAAGGTCAACTAATGGATGTCAGAAAAATTATTTCTAAAAATACTCAGTAAGTAGGTAGCACTGGAATGGCAAAATAATTGTAGAAAGCAAGTTAAGCCAACTACAGAAAACCATTATAAAGAAGGAAAACAATAAACAGAAACTCTTTCCTTTGCACATATGTAAATAAGAGGACAGCATGGAATAAGAACCTTCTCTCAGTTTATTTTTCATTGGTTGTTTCTTTGTTAAAATGTTTAATCAGGTCCCAGAAACTTAGATTTCAAATCCTAAAAAGGGATTTAAAAGTAAGATTAAATGGTATTAAGGGGACAGGGTCTTTTGGGGGGATTGGGGGAGTTCTTCTTTTCAGTCATCTTAGTTTGTTAAAAAAGGATATATTATCTCTTTAGAAAAAATATTATTTCAAGATGAGCTATGTGATGTGGAAAAACTGGAAAGAATAAAAAAGGAAAAAGAGTCACATCCATTATGTCACCTTCTAGAAATACCCACTGTTATCTGTTTTGATGCATTTTCTGTTTCTTTTTCAGTTCATATATATGTCAACTTATCAAAAGCAAATTTCATTTTTGGTAGTTACCATTAAAATTAAGCACAAAAAATGGAAAGACATTTTTTTTTAACATCTTTATTGGGGTATAATTGCTTTACAATGGTGTGTTAGTTTCTGCTTTATAACAAAGTGAATCAGTTATACATAGACATATGTTCCCATATGTCTTCCCTCTTGCGTCTCCCTCCCTCCCACTCTCCCTATCCCACCCCTCCATGGAAAGACATTTAAAAATAACTCTTATAGCTTCAAGAGATCATAATTGAAAAGGAATGAAAATATATTGAACATAAGGAAATGAAACTTTTTGGAAAAATAGAACTAGTAAGGTTGAATTTAACTAAATTAACTAAAACCAAATGATGGCCAAGTTAAGAAAAGAAGTCAGAAAGAAAAAAGAAGAGAATGTGAAGAGAGGGAGAGAAAAAAGTGAGTGAGTGAAGGTGGGAGACAGAGCCTGTAAGCAGAGGATAAAGGAGAAGGAAACAGAGGGATGCTGGGATGCTGATCTTTCTCTGGCACGGCCCAGATTTTGGTGGCCTCTTCTGTCACCCTTCTCGCACCACCTTTGGCTTTTGCAGTCCAGCACACAAACGTAGGAAAACTACCTCTGTGAAAAGGCCAATGTTTTTCTGTGCCAGAAACTTTCCTTCAGGTCTTCAAGTGGGCAGAGTTGTATGGTGTGCTCTCTTAAGTATTCTTATAAATTTCATAAATACGGAAATGCCCAGCACTGAACAGAGGAGGCCAGCCTTGTTTCCAACCTTAGATGCTGTGCTTTCATTTCATTATCAGAGTCTTCATTGTCAACCTCCTTTAAAGGAGACCTTATTTAATTAAAAATTAAAGTGTTAGATTTTTAAATGCTGCTGTAACACATTACCATAACCTTAGTGTCTTAAAACAACAAGAATTCATTATTTTACAGTCGGGTGAGTTAGAAGTTTGAAATGGATCTCACTGGATAAAAACCAAAGCATCAACAGGGCTGCATTCCTTCTGGAGGCTCTAAGGGAGAATCTCTTCCCTTGTTTTTTCCAGCTTCCAGAGGCCACCTCTATTCCTGGGCTTGGGGACCCTTCCTCCATCTTCAAAGCCAGCAATGGTTGGTCCAGTCTTTCTCACATCTTATCACTTTGATACTGACTGCCTGCCTCCCTCTTTCACTTGTAAGAATCCCTGTGTTTATATTAGGCTCATCCAGATAACCCAGGATAACCTCCCACTTCAAGATCCTTAACTTAATCACATCTGCAAATTCCCTTTAGCCAGGAAAGGCAAAATAGTCATAGGTTCCTGGGATTATGAGATGACATCTTTGGGGGGCATTATTCTGCCTCCCACAAACATTAAGTTGTAATTTGTGATAATTTTAAAGAAGAATAAACTCCTAAAATTGAACATTTTCTCACTATGTGGCACAAGCAGAAATTAGAAAGCATCATGACCATCCAAGAATCATAAAATTTTTAGAAGGACCCTTAGGTCAACATTTTTCTCATTGGAGGGAACTTTTCTTCCATATCTGAAGATTTCTCAATATTATTAGTACATGGGGTTTTTTGGGGTTTTTTTTTAGTTTCAAATCTGTTCACTTTTTACATTCTTTATTTCCTTCTCATTTGCTTCCTTTTCTCATTGCTTTCCCAAGAGTGCAGTGACTGTATTTTAGGACAAAATAATAGGAGTGTGGAAAGCCAGAGTGTGAAAACTCAGTTAATTTTCTCATGAACTCACATATTTGGCAGTCAGTATGGTGATTGATGATGTGTTTAGAATGTTAATGTTATGTCCATAATATTTCAGATCAGTGACTCCAAGGAGAGAGAGATTCCATAGGAACAACTTTGTGTCTTACAGCTCCCTGTACAACATCACATCAAATAGAACCAGAGAGCGTTCCTACTTTACATTAGTGTTCTCAGCAGAACGATTTTATTCACCACTTCTGCCTTTTAAACAACATACTTGGAAGGAAGACGTAACAGAACTGTGTGTGCCATCTCCTAGGTTTCTTCCTTCCTGTCATCAACTTCAGACTTTGTCTACTAGGTGAAGACATGCAAAGGTGATTTCCTCTAAGTTGCCAGGGCACAGGCACTGATATTTAACTACTGTGGAGGAGGAATATCAGAATGAAATGATGCATTTGATGTTAGTTTTTCCATCTGTTCCTAAGAGAAAGTAACTCAAGCTTACTGTTGCACAAAACTTGTCAAGAGCATTTGAATACCACTGAGAATTTAACCTTTCTACGAGATATTTTTTTAATTTCCAGAAAATTCTAATTCACTAACTTATTTATTTCTTCTACTAATATGTCATTTTCAGTGTCCCCTTCCTATCCCCGAAGAGTCCCTGAAGGCTCATGCTCAGCCTCTTTCTACTCTGTTGGTGGAATTCAGATAGCAGGGATGGTCAGGGACTGGCAGCTACACTTGCTGATCTCTTTGACTGGCATTTCTGGCAGACTTGAGAGCAACTGGGGACAGACTATATTAAGGAATAGTTCATCCTTATTCATTTTTTAGCATACATATGTTTTTATATGACATATTCTTATATTAATGTAAGTTGAGAATCAGGGACCTATATTTTCTAGGTCAAAAGAACAAAGAACATATCCTGTCCTATGCAAATGGCAAATGGTGTGTGTGTGTGTGTGTGTGTGTGTGTGTGTGTGTGTGTGTAAGAAATAGAAAGAGAAACAGAGAGAGAGGAGAGAATACAAACCAACTCACACAGACCTTGAAAGATTTCCCAAGTGGATAAAAAGTGCATTTGAAAGAAGAAGTGAGATGCTATCACACTGGGAGAACTAGGATGGCTGAAATGTCTGGAGGGGATGCAGGACTGGCAGGGGTATAGCTGGGTGGGCAGGCAGAAGCTGCTGATACAAAGTCTGATACCTTAAACCTAAGTCCTTTAGCTTTATCCTGGAAGGTCTTAATTTAATAGGGCAGCACTTCCTAACATAACAAGGTTGTACCTGGGGAGAAAATAAATTCCTGTGACCAAGTTAGGTCAGTAAATACATTCTTTTTCTACAGCAATTTAAGGACTCTTTTATGTTCCAACATGTATGTTGTTTCCCCAGATTATTTTACGACAGAAATCTTTTCTTGAGGGACCGGGGATTACAGAATCTTAAGGGACCAGTGTTCCACAGAACATGCTTTAGAAAATGATTTTGGAAAGCATTACAGAGCTACCTGGATCCTTAACGTGGTTTTTCATCTAATTCACAGTGTGACTTTGGGCAAATAACTTCATTTCTTTGGGCTTTTTTTTTTCCTTGCAAACTAAGAAGGTAGGAGAAAATTAAATAGCGCCAGTGATCCCTTCTAGCACTAATGTTCTAGCAGCCGATGGAAAATATCCTATAATCAGCCTGTCTGGAATATAGATATCAAGCTTGAGGTAAAGCTTGACTCACAAGGGTGACAAGTGACATATTTATATATGTATATGTAAAATCAACTTGAATACTCTAATAATGGCTTAGTGCACATTGCTTGAAGGAATGATTTTTAACAAGGTCATGATTTTCAAGGTTAATGTTCATTTTTGCCTTGAACATTAGTAAGAATTAGAACCTGGGGTATATAGGTCAATGCATTCTGAGAGGCATTTCAGTGTGTGCTCACCAAATCAATTAGCTTTTTAAATGAAAGTGAAACCTCTTTGAGTTCAGGCATGGTAGATAAAACTAGCCTAACTGGTGAAGATGGAAGAATCTTGTGCCTGTGATTAATGTTCTTCACCAGTATGTCAAAGTGGTAAGAGATAGAATAAAGATGTTTCCAAATAGCTCATGTGGGTTTTTTTGGACTTCTTTTTTTTTTTTTGATATATACTTCTATTTATTCTCTTAAAATATATGCCATAAATTTTTTCTTATCATTTAGGTACCATCAATTGTTGAACAACTAGAACACTACACTTCTGAGTCCCATGCAAGACAGGTACTTATGCAAGACAGGTATTTCTTTTCACATTTTATAGCTCAGAAATCCAAGGCTCAGAAATTTTAGAGATCATACCCAGGTCTTAAAAGTAAAAAGGTGCAAAATTTCAAGTGCAGTATAAGTCTTCTCTGTATACTCTCCATTTGTATAAAGTATCAGTTATCTAAAGTATAATCACATGTATAACATTTCTCACGAAGAAACGTATGTATACTATATAAAATTCCCCCAAATAATGCAAACTCTCAATGAATTTTAAAAAATGTGTTCTAAGAGTCATTATAGGACTATAACAGAGGCCACATTATGTAGCAGAATTTGTTATAATGGCCCAGGTCTTTTCTCTTACTCTTTGGTGTCAGGTGAGACTAGGTAGGCGCACGAGTGAATAGCAAGTGTTAGCCATATAACAATCCAGTCCCCTTATGAAGCCCTTTCATGACAGGAAATGGCTTTTGTCATAGTTTGGGTTCTCCCCAGACCAGTTCCTGAAACCGGACTTGGCTAGAGGTAGTTTACTTGGGAGGTTGTCCTGCGAAGCCCAAGTGAAGGAGTGGAGATGATGAGACAAGGGTGAGATAAAATAACAAAAGGTACATTGAGAAGTGAGTGACTGCGGTCATCATTGGGGCGCAATCCCCTTGGAGAGTCTCTGAGGAACCTTTTGGTACATGGGGACGCTGGGGCATTTATTCACTGACTCTGTCCACCACTGGCTCAGAGTGGACTCTGAGAACATTGACTCTCACACCCTTTCTGGCTGATGCGGCTAAGCATGTGAGCCCAGGAGGGTCTGTGGTGGGAGGCAAGTGCTTGAGGTGGAAGCTGTCATTGTACATAAGTAGTAATTCAACCTCAGTGGCGCCTGAACTCAGAGGTATGCTGAAAGGATAAAAGAAAAATAAAGTTGGGTTTCCTCATTTACCAGCATCATGGCTGTAAGGCAAACTGGACTAGTCAAGATCATTTTGGTTGCCAGTAACAAAACGTTCTTTGTGCTAAGACCACTTTGATTGACTTTCTAAGGATGCAGGTGTGAATCATGGCACACGAGGGCATAGAAGGGCCCAGAAAGGATTTGGAACACTAAAGGCTCGTTCTGTCTCTAATTCGTCTGACCTCAGTGGGCCAGCATCTCATTCTCCCTCCCTCTCTCCTCTTCACACACATGTGTGCGCTCACACACACGTGTGTGTGCACACACCAGCTTTGTGTGTATCTTACATGTTCCTAATCTAGTAAAGAAAGACTGACTTCTGTCTTTTAGTAACAATTCTGTATTCCTGGTGAAGGGACCCAGATTGACCCACACGAATGAGAGTAGGTAGAAGGACGTGTAAATCCAGAAAGAATGGGCTTGGGAGAGAGCTGGAGAGTTAACTTCATATATAAATTTACTACAGTACCAACTAGAGCAAATCAATATTCTACCAAACAACCAAATGGAGGGACAAGTAGGGATATCATCTGTGCTTTTTTTAATGACACATTGGATAAGCCCAAAACATACCACATAACATAGTAGCTGTCTGAAAGCTATTAGATAAGCAGAAAAACAGAGCCAGGTCACAGTTCTGAAACTGCCTTTTAGGGTAGAAGTGGAGTAATGTGTAAGAAAGTTATGCTAATCTTAAAATGGAAAAGAGCTGTGTCCATTTCAGAATCAATCAGTGCCGAAAATGTGAATATATTAGCATCTTCTACATTATACTATTGAGACTTTATAGATTCTGAGTTTAATGGCACCATATCATGAAAAGGTATACTGGACAATTTGGACTGCTGCTATACATATGGTTCTCAATGAAAAGGTCAGCTTTTTCTTTCCCAATGGACATAAAAGTTAGCAAATACATTTGACCAATATTTATATAGGTTCTGGTGATCCATTTTGGCTTTTCAAAGTGCACCCCAGCGCATAAAGAGAGGATCCTTCCTCCTTCCCTTGGTCCCTTCCTTCCTTCCTTCCTTCCTTCCTTCCTCCCATTGTTTGTTTATTCATTCATTCATATCACTGTATTACAGGCACTGCACCACGCATTATGAGCAGTTAACACCAGAGACAAGGTCTCTGCCCTCTCAGATAGAGTCACGAGGCTACACCGTAACACTGTGGCTTTTTCAGAGAACTCTTCCCATCACAGCCTATTCCCTGAGCACAGTAACAGTGGTATTATAAATTGAACACTTATGGTGATGTTATCACCTTCTTCCAAAGCAAAATCCAGGGAATCAAAGGAGTCAAGTTTTAATAAAAAATCAAAGTATATTTGTATATTTTTCATGTGTTAGGGCTACAGGTTTCCACATAAAATAAAAATTTAATGCCAGCACAATTTTATTATTAGAGATTTCAAGGAAGACATAAATTTATCTCTTGTCAGCAGAGCACAAGGTGATATATGCTGGATACAGTTTTTGTCTGACTACTTCCGTAATGTTCCGTTATGTTGCTGAACACAGAAAAAATTATTCCAATCACTAGGAAATTGTAGGACTCACCTGGGGGTGAAAAGGTCCCTGTCTGATAAGAGTTCAGCTGTCTCCCTGCCTAACAGTGTTAACATATTTATTCACGCAAGGTATTCAGAATATTCAGTGTATTATTAATGATAACTGGGGTGGCGGTGACGGTGGTGGTGATGACAATAATAGTACTTTACTTTTGTACTAAGTACTAGGATTCATAAAGCAGTTTTTCATATACAAATTTGTTTCTCATAAAAACTTAAGGAGACAAAAGGGTATCACTCTTATTTTACTTACGATACTTAGGCTGAAAGAGTTTAAATGATATGTCCAAGATCACATAGATAATAATGACAAAACCATAGCTAGAATCCAGTTTGGGGGTGTTCTTTTCTCTTAGTTTGATCTTAAAAAAAAAAAAAAAAGGACAGTTATACTAAATGATTTTCATTCTCGTTGTAAGCTCAAAGACAAGAGTGTTAAGTTGCGTCTGTGCCTAAAATTCTAAAAGGTTACCGAATGATGAAAACAATCAGTAATCTGCTTATTTCTACATAAGTGCCCTCCCTTTGTAACTGAAGCCTTTGGAGCAAATTCTTCCCAGAACTGATCTCCATAAACTTCGTGAAAATGAGAAACAAGCATCAGCAGAAGGGACAAATACTCATTGTACACATTTTTTAGTGATGCAGAAATAAGAGAAAGGTATAATATTTGTAAAATTAAATTAAATCTTTTAAAGTCTGCTGACAAGTAAAAAAGAAGTTCGCATGTTTAATCTTCATGCGTAAGGGAATATTCTCTAGTTATTATTTTCTAAAATCACTTATCCCTTACCCCATTCTGTCAATGATAACCAGGCACGGCAAGCACCACTAAACTGGTAACAATGGTTCTGATTATAGTCACAACTATACTGGCTTCAGTCGTACTGGTAGTAATAGTTAACATTTACTGCAGATACAATTACACAGTAAGCATTAACTATTAATACTAATTTAACCAAAACGACCATAACTAGCATTATACCCTTTCATTTTTATCATCATTTACAGATGAAGAAATGGAGGTTCAGAGGACTTAATAGCACCACTATTAAGTTAGTCAGCTATTCAGTGGTTTAAAGAGATCAGTGTTGCCCTTCACTTTCTACCTTGTAGACTTATACAATTCCCCATCAACATGGAAGCTCAACCTAATTTTTAGGCATCTTGTAGAACCATGGTCCTCAACAGGAATGATTTTAACCCCCAGGGAACATGTGGCATACGGTATTTATTTTTCTCTTTCTGACTTACTTCACTCTGTATGACGGACTCTAGGTCCATCCACCTCACTACAAGTGACTCAATTTCGTTTCTTCCTATGGCTGAGTAATATTCCATTGTATATATGTGCTGCATCTTCTTTATCCAGTCATCTGTTGATGGACACTTAGGTTGCTTCCATGTCCTGGCTATTGTAAATAGAGCTGCAATGAACATTGTGGTACATGACTCTTTTTGAATTACGGTTTTCTCAGGGTATATGCCCAGTAGTGGGATCGCTGGGTCGTATGGTAGTTCTAATTTTAGTTTTTTAAGGAACCTCCATACTGTTCTCCATAGTGGTTGTATCAATTTACATTCCCACCAACAGTGCAAGAGGGTTGCCTTTTCTCCACACCCTCTCCAGCATTTATTGTTTGTAGATTTTTTGATGATGGCCATTCTGACCGGTGTGAGATGATATCTCATTGTAGTTTTGATTTGCATTTGTCTAATGATTAATGATGTTGAGCATTCTTTCATGTGTTTGTTGGCAATCTGTATATCTCCTTTGGAGAAATGTCTGTTTAGGTCTTCTGCCCGTTTTTGGATTGGGTTGTTTGTTTTTTTGATATTGAGCTGCATGAGCTGCTTGTAAATTCTGGAGATTAGTCCTTTGTCAGTTGCTTAATTTGCAAATATTTTCTCCCATTCGGAGGGTTGTTTTTTGGTCCTGTTTATGGTTTCCTTTGCTGTGCAAAAGCTTTTAACTTTCATTAGGTCCCATTTGTTTATTTTTGTTTTTATTTCCATTTCTCTAGGAGGTGGGTCAAAAAGGATCTTGCTGTGATTTATGTCATAGAGAGTTCTGCCTATGTTTTCCTCTAAGAGTTTGATAGTGTCTGGCCTTACATTTAGGTCTTTAGTCCATTTTGAGTTTATTTTTGTGTATGGTGTTAGGGAGTGTTCTAATTACATTCTTTTACATGTAGCTGTCCAGTTTTCCCAGCACCACTTATTGAAGAGGCTGTCTTTTCTCCACTGTATATTCTTGCCTCCTTTATCAAAGATAAGGTGACCATATGTGTGTGGGTTTATCTCTGGGCTTTCTATCCTGTTCCATTGATCTATATTTCTGTTTTTGTGCCAGTACCATACTGTCTTGATTACTGTAGCTTTGTAGTATAGTCTGATGTCAGGGAGCCTGATTCCTCCAGCTCCATTTTTCGTTCTCAAGATTGCTTTGGCTATTCGGGGTCTTTTGTGTTTCCATACAAATTGTGAAGTTTTCTGTTCTAATTCTGTGAAAAATTCCAGTGGTAGTTTGATAGGGATTGCATTGAATCTGTAGATTGCTTTGGGTACTATAGTCATTTTCACAATATTGATTCTTTCAATCCAAGAACATGGTATATATCTCTCCATTTGTGTCATCTTTAATTTCTTTCATTAGTGTCTTCTACTTTTCTGCATACAGGGCTTTTGTCTCCTTAGGTAGCTTTATTCCTAGGTGTTTTATTCTTTTTGTTGCAGTGGTAAATGGGAGTGTTTTCTTAATTTCGCTTTCAGATTTTTCATCATTAGTGTATAGGAATGCCAGAGATTTTTGTGCTTTAATTTTGTATCCTGCTACTTTACCAAATTCATTGATTAGCTCTAGTAGTTTTCTGGTAGCATCTTTAGGATTCTCTATGTGTAGTATCATGTCATCTGCAAACAGTGACAGCTTTACTTCTTCTTTTCTGATTTGGATTCCTTTTATTTCTTTTTATTCTGTGATTGCTGTGGCTAAAACTTCCAAAACTGTGTTGAATAATAGTGGTGACAGGGGGCAACCTTGTCTTCTTCCTGAACTTAGTGCTAATGGTTTCAGTTTTTCAGCATTAAGAACGATGTTGGCTGTGGGTTTGTCATATATGGCCTTTATTATGTTGAGGAAAGTTCCCTCTATGCCTACTTTCTGCAGGGTTTTTATCATAAATAGGTGTTGAATTTTGTCGAAAGCTTTCTCTGCATCTATTGAGATGATCCTATGGTTCTTCTCCTTCAATTTGTTAATATGGTTTATCACATTGATTGATTTGCATATATTGAAGAATCCTTGCATCCTTGGAATAAACCCCACTTGATCAATGTGTACGATCCTTTTAATGTGCTGTTGGGTTCTGTTTGCTAGTATTTTGTTGAGGATTTTTGCATCTGTGCTCATCAATGGTATTGGCCTGTAGTTTTCTCTCTTTGTGACCTCTTTGTCTGGTTTTGGTATCAGGATGATGGTGGCCTCAGAGAATGAGTTTGGGAGTGTTCCTTCTTCTGCTGTATTTTGGAAGAGTTTGAGAAGAATAGGTGTTAGCTCTTCTCTAAATGTTTGATAGAATTCACCTGTGAAGCCATCTGGTCCTGGGCTTTCGTTTGTTGGATGAGTTTTAATCACAGTTTCAATTTCAGAGCTTGTGATTGGTCTGTTCATATTTTCTATTTCTTCCTGGTTCAGTCTTGGCAGGTTGTGCATTTCTAAGAATTTGTCCATTTCTTCCAGGTTGTCCATTTTAGTGGCATATAGTTGCTTGTAGTAATCTCTCATGATCCCTAGTGTTTCTGCAGTGTCACTTCTCCTTTTTCATTTCTAATTCTGTTGATTTGAGTCTTTTCCCTTTTTTTCTTGATGAGTCTGGCTAATGGTTTATCAATTTTGTTTATCTTCTCAAAGAACCAGCTTTTAGTTTTATTGATCTTTGCTGTCATTTTCCTTCATTTCTTTTTCATTTATTTCTGATCTGATCTTTATGATTTCTTTCCTTGTGCTAACTTTGGGGTTCTTTTGTTCTTCTATCCCTGATTGCTTTAGGTGTAAGGTTAGGTTGTTATTTGAGATGTTTCTTGTTTCTTATAAGGTAGCTTTTTAAATTACTACATTTTACTAAGTTTACAAGATGAGACTAAAATGTCATATTTTTTTGGGGGGGGGTGTTGGAGTTTATTAATTTTATTTATTTTTTTGCTGTGTTGGGTCTTCGTTTCTGTGCGAGTGCTATCTCTAGTTCTGGCAAGCGCAGGCCACTCTTCATCGTGGTGTGCGGGCCTCTCACTATCGCGACCTCTCTTGTTGCATAGTACAGGCTCCAGACGCACAGGCTCAGCAGCCATGGCTCACAGGCCCAGTTGCTCCGCGGCATGTGGGATCCTCCGAGACCAGGGCTCGATCCCGCGTCTCCTGCATTAGCAGGCAGATTCTCAACCATTGCACCACCAGGGAAGCCCTGTCATGTTTCTTTTTCCAGTACTTTAGAAATAAATTCCTTCTTTGAAATGTCTTTCCAATTTATTCCTCATCTGCATAAGTTAATTTATGTTTTCATTTATTTACTCATTCAACAAGTATTATTGAGAATCTACCATGCACAGGGTCCTGGGAATGCAGCAGTGAGACAATACACATAGTGTCTCTACCCTCAGGGAACTCCTTTCTAGTTGGAGAGAAAAAAAACAAGCAAATAGAATCCTAACCTGTGTTGGGAAAACAGTCAACAGGATGCCACTCCCTTGTCCCGGTGCTCAGGGTCTTCCTACAGGACTGTGTTCTCTGACTTCACGTTGTCTCTAATTCATCTTCTCTGCCACTAGACCACAGTCCTAAACTTCTGCCTGATGCAGTCACATTCCTTTTCGAGACCTACAATGGCTTATCCCACCTGATGCTCCCTCCCCAGGCCTTGAGTACAGCCTCCAACTGCCTGAAACCTGTTCCTAGAGATGAGGCCTCCTCCGCCACCATGTCATCCCATTTATATGCCAGGTCTCTGTCCACGTGCAGGATTGCACACTTTCCCCTCTTCTCTTCATCTTTCTAAATCCAGCCCTTTAGTTAAGATCCAACCAGTTTCCTGCATGCCTTGTTTCATTAGAAACCCAGCCCACACTGAGAGCTCCCTACTCTGACCTCTCACAGCACACACTTTAGCACTTTACATCATAGACACCCAAACTTGGAAGAAGCATATAGAAGTAGTCCCGCATTGAATGCTGTATGGAAAACACAGTTATAGCCTTTCTAATAGGTGGCCTCAGACAATCACACTCTCTATTAGTATTTTTCAAATAACTAAATTTTCAATATATAAATATATATATTAATATATATACATATACACATATGTACATTTATATCTTTATATATATATGAATAAGTCTTTATGCTTACAGCTTTCATAAAATCATAAAAGAAAACAAATTTAAAAATATAAACCAATGACAAAGCTAATTTCAACTGATCAATGTTAATTTATTGACACATAAAGTTTCACCAAAGCAAAGTGTTTATTCTCATGTAAATGTGCTAATGACTACTACTATCAAGCAGGTTTTCCAGAAAATGCCATCATGTGACCTTACTTAGGTATAAGGCTACCTTTGCCATTTTTTAAATGAAACTGCAACAGTTGCCATAGTTTTGCACTGAAGAAATCCCCAGTACAAATACAGTCCACGTGCCACTTAATTATAGGATAGTGATCTCGGTCATGTGGGATTTTTATTCACTTAAAATAAAAAACCTTAAACAGTTTTACAGAAACATATGTGCCTCCTCCAACATTTTTTTGGTTTTCCAGGCATTCAGAGATCCATGTCATATAGTTTTGGGCTGACTTAGGAGTTTATGCTTTGACTCAGCAAATGACTACTATGTAAAATGGGCTGCTAGGAAGGACAATGTTTAACATTTATCCTATTTTCATCATAGCACCTAACACTGTATATAGCACATGCTAGATGCTAACAGCAGATTTCTTGGATGTATTTTTTCTATTTCTTTCATCATTTCTTCTGGTATGAATTTCCAGAAGTTAATTTACAGACCTCCGTAAATCTCCCAGAAAAGCGTTAGTGATTTTTCCTTGATTCTGATTTTCTGGACAAATATTGACACGAACCCCATAAGACCTTTCCACAGACAGCTCCTCACAATGATGAAAGTCAAATTTAAGACAAAAAAGACTGAAAAATTATCAGCATAGGAAAATCAAAATCTAGGTAACCTAAAAGTCAAGCGGTAGTTTAAGAATGAGGAATAAACTGTGGTTGTCAATCAAGGAAAATTTCCTGTTGCTGACAATTATGTGAAGGGCACATCTTTTCAGACTCTTTCCACTTGTCTCCTGTGGTGACAGTAACCCTGTTATAAGTCAATAAAAAAGAAATTGCCTCCCTATCTTTGAGTTTTCATAGAGAAGTCTGTATTTTTATGTTTTCAGGGAAAAGGAGAGTAAAAACAAATTCTGTAATACTCAACTAAAGGAGCTGATATCACCTGCAGGCCAGTTTTTTCCTGTATATTTTAACTCTTTTTCACTACCTTAGTTTCATCAACTAAAGGCTTTATAGTTAATGAAAGGAATGTGTTTTTTTCTTTAATGGTCCTCTAAATAGCTGTCTTCCTTTTCAGTTGGTGAATTGATAATAGACTGTGACCAAAGAAGATTGCTCATAGAGCTATTTTCTTTCACCTGGGTGGTCATCTCCCCAAGCTCCCTCCCCTTTCTCACAATTATCTTCCTGAGTCTGGGTCTTAAAAGTGTTGAGCCTCTAATAATTAGCCCCTTTGTTGTAGGCCTTAGTAGTATGCTTTGGGGGTAGCTGGGAAGCCACTGGCCTTTAAATACTCTTTTTCATCTGTATGCCCCAAAGCCTGCAATTTACCAGTGGCAAGCAAGAGTATTTTGCCTCCCAAAGCACAGTCTTGTAAAGAAAATGAGGGAAATTCGTCTGGGGCTGTTCACAATGTAATAGGAATTAGCTTATCAGAACTCTTTATCTCTGTGGGAAATACTAAAAAATGGAGTGAAAAGCTAATTAGAGGTTTATTGGGGGTTGGGGTATTAATCTGAGAAGAAGGAAAGAATTGCTTTAGAGGAAAATTATACCAACTGTGCAGGAGTGCCCTGGAGTGACATTATGGGACAATAGGGGGTAATTGAGAACTAGTTTGCAAGTTTAGTTAGGGTTAGTCCTGCTTACAAGTAACTGATATTCATAGCATTTAGGAATGCCTTATGTTTTCATGAGGACTAAATCTTAAACTAATTTCAAAGAATCATGCAATTAAAATAAAAATAGTCTATATCATGGGAAAGGAGTATTTGGCTTTTTCTGGGTAACCAAAGGGAAGAATTAGGATCTGTGGTAATATAGGGTCCAATTTCAGCTCAGTGTAAGAACTTTGGAACAATTAGAACTCTTTAAAACTAGTCTGTTTTCTTCTAAGACTGTGAGCTGTCCGTCAATGGAACTGCTTACACAAGAGGCTGAATGATGTCAGCTTTGGACTTAATATTGGTTTTAGGTTTTACCTAGAATGTTCCTTCTGATTTAAGAATGATTATAAATTAGGTCTGAATTGAGAAGCCAGTATGTTCTTTAGTTACGTCAAAGGAAAAAAAATTTTTTTAAATATATATACATACATCAAAAAAATGTAAGCGAAATTCCCATCTATCTTTAGCACTTTACAGGACCTTTTCACTTCCAGAGCAATGGTCCTCAGGACCATAATAGCTAAAACAATAATAGTACTAATGCAAAACTCAGTAAGTACAAGACACTGAATGTTCACAACTCACAAAACTTTAGGAAAGATAATATTACAACCCTCCTTCTGCAGATAAGGGAGCTGAGCTGCTGTAGGTTAGGTGATGTGCTCAAGCTTACAGAGCACACAAATAGGGAAGCCAGCCAACAGTCAAACTATTCTGGGGTCAGAGGCCAGGATTAGCAATGACACTGCCCATTAACTAGCACCCTGTTGAGAAGCCACTAGGATAATCTCAGAATATTACTGGATGACCAAACAAATTGAGATTTTAGAACACTGACCTGGGCTGTGCTTACCCTAGTCATCATAAATCTTAATGTTTGTACAGACCAAGAAAGTAAATCAATGTCAGAACAGCCTTAAAAGCCAACGACGGTTGCTTTATGACTCCAATGTAGTGACGATATCAGCTTCCAGCTGCAATCAAGCAGAGAGGAAGATACCTAAACCAAGTCAAAAGCGTTATTTCTTTGCATAGCATTGGCTGTGTATTAGGAAATAATCATAAGCTAACAGAATCACAGAATTAGAGGGTTTTAGAGTGGGAGAGGTCTTCAGCATTGTTTCTCCCTTCTCATCACAGAAATGAGGATACTGATTTCTACTGAGAGGATCTTATTTCAAAACCATGCCACGGCCTTATAATTGGTCTTCATGTCCAGTCTTCCTATCATAGCCAAAGGGAATTCTTAATACAACTTGATCATCTCATTCTGCTTCTTTAAACTCCTGCAGATACCCCTCAGACTCAGTCAAAGTCCTTGATTTCAAGCACCAGTTCTTTGAAGAACTGGTCCCTGGTTGATTCTAGTCCCAACTCCTCCTACTTGCTTGTCTTGAACTCTTGACTTCAATCGCTCAGGAGTCCACCGCCTTCCCAGAGCATCATACTCTGGCCTGTGAGCCTTTGCACATCCTATTTCTTTCCTTTTACAGCCCTCTCCCTGGCCTCTCCTGGCTTCCTCCACTTAATCCTTCAGAAAGCAGCTTAATACCTCCTACAGGAAGACAACTCCTACTGGTCACATTTGTTTTGTTTCATTTTTCAAATACCCAATGTAAACAAGCCTGCCTGTATTGTTTCCCAGCCTGTAACATACAAAGAATAATTTTATTTGTGTGTCTGAACAAGAAGTACAGTTTGAAATTGCATAATAGCAGTGTGACATCCCAAGTAATAATACAGTAAAGAGTCATAGTTTATAAAAAGGGAAACCAACAAGTCAGTGAAACAAAGTTTTCTGATATCATTTGGTGTGACTCTCTTGCCTTTACAACATAATCCAATGATTGACGTAGGTAATTATAAAACTTGAGTCAGCAAGAAACGGCACTTATGTTTACTGTAGTGTGATTAAGGAGGCAGAAAACTGGGCAGTAACTTTTAGAATAATTTTCACTGAAAATATTTAAAATAAAATGAGTCTTAGTGCTTAAAGGAAGGAAAATAGTTTATCATCAATTCATTTATATTAAAGATCCAATTATGATAGAGTGTGTATGATATAGAGGGAATGTGATAATAGATAGGAGACCCAAGTTCTGGTCTAGTAATTGATGCTAAATAAGTGAGTGACTTTGAGTAAGACGTTTCCATATTGGACTCTTGGAGCTGGTGTAACATTGTGGCTAAAAAACAGGGGCCATGGGCTCAAATACAATCTCAGCTTCATTACTTTTAAGCGATGTAGCCTTCAGTTATTTTACTCTCTCTAGGCCTCAGTGTGCTTATTTATAAAATGGAAAGAATAATACATACCTCATAGGCTTACTGTGAAAAACAGATGGCATATTGCTTGCAGAAGCACTCAGCAGAGAATATGATTTATCATAAGGGCTCAGGTAGCCATGGTGGTTGTTATAATTATTATAATTATTCATAATGAAGGAGCTACATTAGACAACTCAGGTCTTCTCAAGCACTAAAACTCTATGGTTCTATGAAGGGCTCATTCCCAAATGATGTCAGATAAATGAGGTTTCACTGTATATTGGGCAAGAAATCAATATGGCCAATTTTCAGTTGTGCAAAATAAGGTAAGGTGAGCAGAGCGTGAAGTATTCAAAACGTCGGTTATACTCAATATATTTCTATTTGATCTTGGAAAGCATAGAACGCTTTAAAAGAATATTTTCTGTCCTTCTCATATTGTGTTTAATGATTAAAATGAGTTTGGCCTTTCTGTGTTCACGAAAGGAAAAGAAATGGAACAATGCTAGATGCTGTGTATGTGGTATTTCACTTGATCCCTAGTGATTCAGATGAAGTCATCTGGCAACTGGCTGGGTAATAGAAAAATCAAGCAAGATAATAGTTTTGGGCAGAAAATGAACATGCCTGGAATCAAGAGCCAATAGCACAGCATCTCCTCATGACCCTTTTTCAGACTTTCGGGTAGCTCGGGTCCACGTGTACTTTGAAACCCTAAGAGTGAAAAGAGGACTATCAAGTATTTTTACCAGAGCTATATCTTAATTTAAAATGGCTCTAGCACAGAAGTGGCGTCTAATTAGAATTTCTTGGCACAATGGCCAAAGCCCAGCACTACAATAGCCTAATTATCTAAATTCTCATTTATCACTCAAGAGTTCTTCCCCACCTACCACACACCTTGTCATGTAAAGAAGATACATATCTTTTTCCTTTTTTCTTAGTGAAGAATTTGTTCAGTGAGATGTTTGAACTATTCAAAGTAAGTGGCACCCCCAAAGCAGATCGGGCAATAGGTGTTTGTGCTGGACTGCAGACATAACATAACCTGGAAAGGCAGAGCACCTGTGGAGTCCAGGTGTCCACTTACCGACAAGCCATGTGACTTTGGTAATTCACTAAATCCTTCAGAGCCTTAGTTTCTTCATTTGTAACCTGGGGATAGTCAGAGGGAATTCACTCTGAATCTACTGAGTACAGCTCAAGGCCTTTACTACGTTCACATGATCGTATATTTATGTAAATTGTACAAAGATGTCTTAACTGCAGTGAGCCAAGACCGTGTCTCTTTTCACTCCCACTTTCCCCCATCACGTGTTGGGGAACTTTGGAGTAGCCTTGAGCTTCTTTGCTGCGTGGCTGAGGGGAAGTTAGGGATACAGTAAAGTTGGATTTAGTGACTGTATTTATATGGTCTGAGAATCGTGTCTGTATATTGTGAAGTTATTGCTGGTGTCCTGGTCTAGGAATGACTTCCAAGCACATTTCCACTGCGCATTTTCATCCCTACACTTTCATTTGTATATGAATATTCTTTTTTTCTTAGCAATAGCCTCCAAATTATATTATCTTCAAGTCCTAGAAAAGCTGGACCTGCCTCTGAGGATAATGACACCTACCTCATGCCATTGTTATGAGATTAATACTGAGGTTTTCCCCACTTTCCTTCTTTCCCCTCTTTCACCTTCTTTTTCTTCCTTTCTAAAATCATATAATAATAACGAAGGACCTGAGGATTAACTAATCCAGGACTTTTTGAGTGTTTCTCCCAAAACATTTCCCCCCCTCAAATAAAATCATCAGCAAAACCGTGATACATAAAATAGACTGGTAATTGACAGGACTTTTTCGAAGTTTAAACCTTCACTGTTTGGGAAGTAGCCCCAAAGATGTTTTACTATATAGAAGTAATGAGGTATTACCAATCCTTGAAAAATATAAGTTCTTATTCTTCCACTCTTAAGGAAATAAATGCCTTGAAGAACCAATCATATTGATCACAGACTGAACTTCTGTTGGAAGAATGTGACTTGGCTTTTGATGGTTATTCTTCATACAGACTTTTCCTTTTGAGAGAGCTGGGCATGGGTGAGAGAAAGTCACAAACCGAACTGAAGAGAAAGGAGGGGTTTGTGTGGGGAATAGAACGTGTACTCAGCAGCAGTCGGTCTCTTTTTTGGCTCCTGGCCCCAAAGGAGGGACAGCACCAGTCAAGGAGAGGACTGGATAAAAGCACCTTCTGAAAGGAGCCTCTCCCCCAGTAACCACAGCAGATATTAAATAGTGGATGAACTCACAAGTAAAGGCAGAAGTGACAAAATTTTTCAGTGGAAAGTAAATAAGTGTATACTTAATACACACCACAATGCTGTAAGAATTCACTAATGTATCTGGAAATACTGGACAATGAGATATTCTCTATAAAAATATTTTCCAGAGAACTTAACTATTCAGTGAGCTTTTATGGACTGACTCAGGTGTGCCAGGCACTGTGCTGCCAGATGGGAATAGACAAAAGGATGACATGGCTCTTATGTGCATTAAGATAAATCTTATCCGAAAACGTATAACAGGTTTTTCTGCCTTCTTAAATGAGGAAACAAACAACCTATAGCTTTCTCCTAATGGCCCAGGTCTATCATTATCATGGTCAACTAAATACTTGGCGAGATAATGCATATTTTTACAGCTTTTTTCCTCTGCTATATGTAGGATCAGTTAAACTCACAATAAAGGCCACAGAAGCTTCTGTTGCAGTGTGAATACTTTCATGAAGCAGTTTCAATGTGCCTAGACTAGTGACAGATAGTTCAAGATTCTGGAATATTTAAAAAACATTGCTTCCCTGCTTCTCAGCTGTGTGCAGGAAAGCTGACATTACTGACCACTAGATCTCTACTGAAGTGGCTTATTTTGAAGTTAGTGACTCCATCATTCATTTCAGAGATGTCTTTGACAGGACCTCAAGCAACAGGAAGTTTTGTAGGTCACACTTAATCATAATAATAGTCTGATGCTTTTGAGGCCTGTCCCGTTATAAAACAAGCCTGCAAGTATATAATCCTCACATCTCAAAAGCAATTGGAGAAAGACACTGTCAGAGAAGTCCTTTATTCTAAATCTAAAGTTAATGCTAATGTCCCTTGCTGTTTCAGTTTTACCAAGACAGTCATGACTTTTATCCATTGATGGATGTTCTCTGTTGTCTAAGGGATTATCTGTATTTAAATCTTATTTTAACTTGGAGAGAAGAACTCTAACACCACCAATGTTTTAATCACTACACCAGTGCTTAAATAATGAACTAGGTGTAATAATAGATGCTTAGAAAAGATATCCAGGTTATTCTGGCCTTTTGAAATATGAACCATAAACTATTAAGATCATAGAGTGCTTGGCCAAAATGAAACTTGACTATCATCCCATCAAAATCTTCCTTCCTTAAATGAGAAAATTCATACACCTAAAAGTTCAGTCATAAACAGTCCAAGCCATATGGACAGTAAATTACAGAACCAAAGCTCAAAATAAGAATTCTATGTAAAGCAATTATACTCCAATAAAGATGGTAAAAAAAAAAAAAAAAAGATTTCTGACTTTTAATCTAGACACCTTCCCTCTGTATTATTCTTCCTTACTGCCTTTAATTTGTAGGGGTGCATTTCATTTGTTTTTGATTTGGGTTATATAATACTGTAGACACAACCCTTTCTGCTATGGGGACAGCTTATCTATTTCATTTTCAAGTTTTAATGCTCATATTGTTTAATGGTTTACTTTTCCATAAAATTCAAATGACTTTATTAGGCATTTAAAAATCAGTCATATTGACTCATTCATTAAGTTGGACAGACTATAGTAAAACATTTTTTATAGTAAAACATTTTTTAAGCTGTAAAATAGTATAAAATATAGTTATCCTTTTATTATTTGAATTACCAGGACAGCTTTACTCAAAATGACTGAAGTTTGCAAAGGGATTAGCAGTTTCTAATCAGAGCCAGATTTGATCTTTTGTTAAAGTTTTGTTTATCTAAAAACAATTGCAGAATTTCCTCACTGCATTTTTCTTTTTTAAGCACACATGCACACACTGATAGACATAAGAAAAGTCTACTCTTCCTTTCAAGAGACTCTTCCTCAGTGAAACACACCTCCTCACTTTTCTCCAAGCTGTTCAGCAGAATTTAAGAGCAGGGACTCTGTGGCCAGAATCCCTGTGTTGGAATTCTGGCTCGGCCTTTTTCTAGGTGAACAAACTTGGACAAGCTAACTAATCTTTCTGTGCAGATGGCAGAGGCAGAGCACCGAGGACAAGCCCTCAGAAAATAGCTCCCTCTATAGACCAGGAGAAGAAAAATGACAGTGCAGGACCCAGGAAAGGAGTGGTCAGAGGGACACGAGCAGGCAGACGAGTGTAAGAGCACAGAAACTTAGAGAAGAATGAGTCTCCATGAGGGCACGGCCAACAGTGACTGAGTCTACTTAAATCACAGAGCACGAGGATTTAGTAAAGTCAGTGTGGACATCGGTGGCATTTTTGAAAGTGAGGTAGAAGTGATACCTTCAGATTTGAGGGTGTGAAGGTGTATGTGGTGAAGAAGCAGGAGTTCTCCTATAAACAGGACTAGAGGACAACATGCGCATTTTCTTTTTATTTTCTTTCCCATTACCCAAGATAGAGAAGACAGATTAGATAGTGCAGATTATCAGACATAGAAGATGGAACCAATGGAAAAAAGAGAAAAGGAAAATCAAGAAAACAGCCATCTTAAATTACCTAAGGACTCCATGGACTAGCGTGGCTTCGGGAAGGAGCGGGAAAGAAGGGTCCCCTCTCCTCTTCCTGCCAAACTCCTGCTCATCCTTTACGACTCGGCTTCAAGTGACTTCACAAATGAAGCCTTCCAACTGCCCTAAAGCAAGTTATCCAATCCCTTATCTAAAGTGTCTGAGTATTTTGTTCATATATTTTTTATAACAGAAAATTATACACCATTTGTCTCTCAACATGTCTGCCCCATATATTGGATAACAAATTTCTCAGAGCCAGGATCTAAGGTTCACTCATTTTTCCAAACTTGTAGTACAAGGCATAGCACTAGATCTAGTACTATATTAGTAGCTATTTAAAATAAATTGATGAATTAGCCATAGGAAAGGGAAAAGGACCTGTTTAATTCAGAGTTATATTGAAGGAGGGTGAAATAGGTCCTGACACACCTTGAGTCAATGTCCTTAGTCTCATTATTGGGACGCAGTAAAAATGAGAGTGAGAAGGTTAAAATGGGAATAGGGGATTAAGTAGATGAAGCAAGAGACAACAGAGGCAACCTCTATAGGATCTAAGTCAGTCATTAATAGGGTTGCTGCGCTCCAGTGTAGAGAGCTATTAAAATGAGGAAGCATGAGTTTATCCTGTGCCCGCTTGGTTTTAGAGGGGTTTTTCTTCCCTCCTCATTGTCTTCTATAACCTAAAAGTAATAATGAAGAAAATACAAGGAGAGTTTGTCCAGACTGAGTCATGGAATAAATGGACAATTTGATGTTCTGTGAAGTGATAGTCAAAGAAGAACCAGAAAAGATATTGACATCACCAAGGAATAAGGCAGTCATGATGATACAGAGACAAAGAGTTGTAGGAAGTTCTGTAACTAGTATTGCAAAGGTATGGATTGTTGTTTTCTTTAAGGTAGTGCCTTGGAGCCAGTGCAGAGAATGGAGGAATTCGGGAAGGGTCAAACAGAAGGCAGAAATGGATGGATGTGGGTTATAGAGAGAGTAGATTTTATTCTGATTTCCAAAAAATCTTTGAAGGACTTGTCAGGTAAGAAAACTATAAGCCATTGTTTTATTAACAGGAAATCAAAACTTGCTCTTTTTTTTCCCCCCTTCTAAATTATCCCTTTCCCTTGAGACTAGGACAGGGGAAAGAACCCATTAGAGTATGGTAATGAATAACATCTCACACAGAAGTTACATTCGTGGAAAGATCATGGCATAATATCAGCATGCAGAATATCTGTTTTTAAACCTCCGCTCTCTCTAACCACCACTATTTGTGGTGTGTCAATTATGAGACAATAGTTCCTCAGGGAAATAATGCAGTTTACCCAGGGCATTCATTCAAGCTTAAAAAAAAAATCCAAAGAGACAGAGAACGTATCAGGTTAATATTCAGGTGTTAATGAGGACTTAGGTATTATAAAGCTCACATCTTGCTAATTAAAAATAATTGAACTGTCCTAGAATTAGGGAGATTTCACAGGGGAAGGTCTCAAGGCCACTGCGCCTCTTTGGATTTCCAGCTTGGCTGTGTACAAACCTCAGTATTACCTTAACAGGAATAATTAGATCCTGGGAAAACTAGTTTCTCCAAACAAATGCACTAGAGCCTAATTGAGATAAGAAAGTCAGTTTCATCGTTTCCAATGAGAAATATCTGTTCCCAAAGGAGAAACTTATTTTTGAAAGACAGATTAAGATCAGAGGTGGCTTTGTGATTAAAGGGATCAGAATAAGGAGGACCCCAGTGACCATTCTGTTCTGAGTACCACCAACCCAAACATGCCCCAGGCCCCTTTCAAGGGCTGAGAACTACTATATTGTGTTTTTTTCCTGCTATATCCATGTTTTCCATTAAAGCACTTCTTTATTGATTCAAGGTTAGAGTGTCAGTAAACCAACCTCGCTTTTTAGCACTTTTGTCACCTGGTTCCTACAGCAAGTTTGTAGTAAGTACTGGGTCATCTCCAATATAAGAGAGCAGGAAAGCGAGGCCATTCATAAATTATCAATGCTCAACATGTCATGTTACAGCATTTTTTAGTAAATGAACCATAAAGTTATTTTATGCTTCTTTCCAATTTTATATCAAATCATTGTAAGTGAACTTTTCCCTTTCTGTGCAATCAGGAAAAGACTACGTATGATGTTCCAAAGGTAACCTTTATGTATGTGTTCATTTTTAACTTGGTTCATCCTTAGCCACTTCAAGCAATCCATATGCTCTAGAAGGTGGTAACAGGAGGGATGTATACCACATGCCTAATTGCCTCTCTCAAAGCATGAAACATAGAAAGGGGCTAGGAGAGCCTTCCGCAGCTCAGCAGCATCATGAAGATGGAGAGAGCTGTTGCTTTGTGCCATTCAGAGCACCCAGCATAAGACCTTGCACAGAGTGCACCAAAAGCAGCTATTTTACCAGGAGGATATTCCTTCTTAATAGTGATGTTCAGGAACATGGTGGAGAGTCCTCCTCCACGTCACCTCTAGGAAAGCTGGAAGAGCTCAGAGGTGGAGGTGAGGAGAGGTTGGCCCAGTCAGCTGGCAACTGTATGTCTGTATTAGTTTCCTAGAGATACTGTAACAAAGTAACAAACAGGATGACTTAAGGGAAATTTATTGCCTCACGATTTTGAGGCTAGAAATCTGAAGTCAAGGTGTCTGCCTGGTTGGTCCTTCTGTGGGCTGTGAGGGAGAATCTGTTCCATACTTCTCTCCTAGCTTCTGGTAGCCTCAGGCATCCTTTAGTTGTGGTTGGCAGTATCCCTGTTGTTTATATTGTCTTCCTGTTGTAGGTGTCTGTGTCTGTGTCCAAATTTCCCCTTTTTATAAGGATACCAGTCCAGCTGGATTAGGGGCCACCCTAACGAGCTTATCTTAACTTAATCACCTTCGAATACCTTATTTCCAAATAAAGGTTAGAACTTCAGCACCTATTAGGGGGATACATTTCAACCCATAGCAGTGTCCTTCTTGAATCATCAATATTTATGTGAAAATTGAAGCCATGGCACAAATCACAGATATGTGCTTCCCTCTCTTTTCCCAGGGACTTGAATGTTTTAATCATATATGTGTGTATGATTAGCTTCCACGTCCCCTTGCAGTAGTCTCCTAGTTGTTATTAACTTTCCTAACCTATTGTCCACACAGTTGCCAGGAGATACTTCTTAAACACAAAATTGATGGTTACTACCTTATTTTGCCCTGTGGTTACAGAGTAAATACAGACACCTTAGCATGCTAGTTAAGGCCTTTATTGTCATAAATGGAAGATAATATTATACACTTAGGAGCTGTGAAAACAATTTTTAAAGGGGAAATCTTAATAGAGTTGAAAACATAAAATATTGTACATTAAAAGCTATATATTCAAGGTAAGGCAAAAAACAAGGAAGACAAATATGATGGAACACAGGTTTTAGTTCTGATTTTATCACAGCCAACTTAAGTCAATGGAAAAATGCTGATGATAAAGAAATGGGCAAAAGGCGTAACTATATACCTCACAAAACAGTTTTAAAAACTCTCCAATGTATATGTGAAAATAAATTTTCCAATCAAAGAATACAAATCAAACAATAATAAAAGCTATTTTTTGGCCAAGTAAGAAACTATTTTTTTCTTTTTCTTTTGTTTTAAATCAGTCTAACCAGTGCTGGTAGAGATGCATTAACAGGCAAAGTTGTTATTACATTCTCAAGACTCTAAAAATTGACCGTCAGATTTAGAGCTTATTTCGTGGTGGCAGACAGTGAGGGGAGTAACAAGTCCCTGATAACGGCTAATAAAACCTGGCTATTAGGTATCCTGGATTCTGACTATTTACATTAACTTCTCATACCCTTGAAGGAGGTCTAGAAAAGAGGAGAGGGGCCTGGTATTCCAAAAGAATGAAATGCAAACTCCCCAAGTTTACTTCTGGAGCTAGGGAAACAGGAGGTTCTTTTTTTTTTCTTCTTCTTTTTTTTTGGTTACTTTTTCAGAATGAATACAAGGAGTATAGATGCTTTTTATATTTTTTTTCTTTCTTTCTTTTCTTTTTTTTTTTTGACCATGAGATATGTGGGATCTTAGTTCCCCAACCAGGGATTGAACACGCACCCTGTGCACTGGATGCTCAGAGTCTTAACCACTGGACCACTAGGGAATTCCCCTATAAATTCCTTTTATAATCAGAAATTACCCCATTAAAAACAATAAAGATAACTCTGTCTCACATATCCTAACAAAAATTCCCTCACTTGTACTTAGCAATCTCTATCCATTTTTATTCTATTTTTTCCTTTCATGGTTCAAACTCCTACAATAGTGTGGTCAACATCCACCCCATTCCACCAACTAGTTCCTTTTCTTATAATGTGGTTTCTACAAATACCACCACCCTGAGATATTTAAAAAGTCACCCAGATCTGCTCACTAAATGTATTACCACTTCCCCTAGCTGATTTCCATTCCATTTTCTGCAACAATTCAAAGTATTGAGAGTTATCCTTTTCCTTGGGGGTAGCTCCTTGTTTTATACTCTGTCCTTGCCCTAAATATTCCTTAAGTGATGCTTTATTTCCCAGCACATTAGGCCTGTTTCACGTCTTTGCTTTTAAACCCTTTGCTTTTCTCTCTGCCAATGAGTTGGCATCTTTTATTAATCAACAGCACTGGGAGTACATTAGGTGCTTAATAATAGTTGTTCTTTAACTAGAGCAATCATATTATTTATATACAGTTGCGATAAGCAGAATAATCCTCTCCCCACCAAACGCGTCTATATCCTAAGCCATGGAACCTGTGAATATATTGCTTTATATGGCAAAAGAGACTATGATTAAGTTAAGGACCTTCTCGTGAAGAGACTATCCCAGATTATCTGGGTGAGCCTGATGCAATCAGAGCTCCTTAAAATACAGAGAGGTGACAAGGCAAGCAGAGAATCAGAGCAGAGCGTGGGAGAGATTCCACCAGCCACACCTGGCTTCAAAGATGAAGAAATAGGAAAATGAGGCAAGGAATACAGGTGGATTCTGGAAGCTGGAAAAGGCAAGAAAGTGGATTTCCCCCTAGAGCTCTCAGAAGGAGCACAGCCCTGCCCACACTTCGAATTTAGCTCAGTGAAACCCACTTCGAACATCTGACCTCTAGAACTGTGAGGTAATAAATTTGTTTCAACCTGCTAAGTATTTGGTTATTTGTTACAGCAGCCCAATAAAACTAATACAATAGTACTTTGTCATTTTCCATTGTACCCAATATGATGTCACACAGACAACATTCAATATTTAATGAAAATTAATAAGGTACTTAGGATTTGTCACTTTCTGGCTTTTTACATGCTATGGAATTCAGTCTGATGTGTTCATTCATAATATTTCTGAATATCTGAGATTTATTTAAGAATATGTAGAATAATACGAGACCTTTTATTTGGCACTAGGAGTTGCAACAGAGAAAAATTACTTTTCCAGTAAATCAGTGGACTTGATGAGTCTATTTATTTTGCCATCAGCCCAATTGCCTTTCTGTTCTCCAGCAGTCTACTAGAAAAGCTCGATTGTTGACAATGGCACAGATCCTTCTCTCTCTTCAGTGGCTGCTGGCTTAGCCTCTTCTGCCCTGTCAACTCCCTGGGGCTTGATATGCACAAATTGTGCGGCCCAGCTAGGACTCCACGGGGTACAGAGTTAACCGGCTGAGGCATGCGGGCTAAATACTTCAGTGAGCTCCTTCTGTGCGTTAAAATTTCCATACGGTCAGTGCTTTTTAGTTTACAAAGCGTGTGATTTCATTTAATCTTCACAGTAACTTGGTGGAGGAGGTATTATTGCCTTCATTTTACAGTTGAGAAAACTGAAAGTTAAGGGGAGTTTACAGGTAGTAAATGACAGAAAGGAGATTTGAACAAAAATCTCTTAATTCCTAATTCAGTTATAAAACGAATGCAATTTTACTATGTACAGCTGTTCTTGCCATTTTACCTCAGTGCCTTTATGCAGACATGTATTTTGCAAGTGTATTTTTAATGATAACATAACTTATGCATGTTATAAAGTAATGTGGAAAACACAGAGAAGTATGAAGTTTTAAATCATCCTTAATCTTACTACTCAAAGATAACCACAGTTACTGTTTGAGTGTATTCCTTTCCAAATATTTTTCTGTGCATTCATCCAAGTATATTTCTTTCGACATGTATTTTTATTTAGAGTTTTGTATCCCATTCCATTTTTATTATTCTGAGTGAAGTGAGGTGGCATTCTAGCCTTGTGTTATTGGATTGGCCAGAAAGTTCATTTGGTTAGTCAGTGTGTTTCTCCATAAAGTTCTTCGTGAAAATGAAAAATGTGTCTTTTATTTTTACTTAGAACAGAACAAAATTTTGGGCCAACCCAATGTTTACAATTGTACTGTATTGCCTTTCAGTGACCTGTTTTTCCTATTTATACTAAAATATAAATAAAGAATTAGTCCACCCTTCTTGAGTTAACTTTTTTTTTCAAGACTAGAGCCATGCTTCTCAACATGTAGTCAGGACCAGCAGCATCAGCATCACTTGGGAGCTTGTTAGAACTGCAGATTCTCTACTGAGTCAGAGTCTTCGGGGTGAGACCCAGGAATCCCTGTCTTAACAAGCTCTCCAGGTGATTTTTCACACATGATAAAGTTTGGACTAAAGTTTTGGTTTTCCATTTGTGTTGATGAGGCAAAAGCAGCTAATAAACCCGTTATAGGTTAAAGACAAGCAGAATAATTGTCACACTTTGAAGAAAAATAAAGAGCTTCTTGCTTACCCAGATTTCCCTCATCCACATGCTTTCAACTCTACGTTTAATCAATTACTTGGGTTAAAGTCCACAGACCTCTTTAAAATGCTTATATGCAGTAGTTACCTATACTTACTATCATCCAATTGTGCTTTCATTTGCATATACTTCTCCTAGTGAGCCAGCTAATCATTTATCAAAATCAGAACAGGATGAAGGGTAGGCACATTTTAAGTTTCATTCTGACAGCTTTTCTTAAACATCTACCATGCTAGATCAATATAGAGTAGAAAAGAAAAATACGTTTTCTACACCCTGCCCTCACGACAATTCACAGTCTTGTTAGGAAATAAAATTTCCCTATATGGTTTAATTAACAGCGGTCAATCAAGTCCTAAATTGACTAGTATTACAGTATGTGAGACGAGCAGTGTATGCCCTGGACTATACAGAAAGCTGGACATATTTATTAGGGAAGGTCTCCTTAAGAAAGGAGGAATGTCAGTGGTGCCTAAATAATAATTATTATATTAATGATAAACAGTTCACCTATTAACTACTATACCTGTGATACCTATTCCCCAGACAAGGCTGAATGAGATTAGGTATCTTTGTCAATGTTATATAAATAGTACTTTGTGGAGTCAGAATTTAAACTCAGATCTGTTTGACAGGAGCCCTGTTTCTTACCACTTCTGCCTTCCTAGTTAGCTCTGACTGAGAAGTTTTACAGATTGAGAAAGAGCCTGTAGAAAACCACAAGTAGAGGAGGCAACCCCAGAAAGGGTGAGCATGAGTTAAACAAGTTCCTGTGTCAGGTTCGCCTGAGCAGAGAGCAAGGTTGATACTGGCGAGTCGCTAAAACCAAAAGAGATCTGTAAGGATTATGGAAGGTCTTGCATGCTTAGATGGTGATCTGGGATATACAATCAGAGATGTTGAAGAGCCATTACATATTTTTTAAACATAATGAAAGTAATGTTTTAGGATATTGCATAAAAAAGCATAATTGGGTGGGAAGTGAAGAGATATTTGGGTAAAACAATCAATTAATAGGTTGTTGTAAATCAGATACCAGTTGGAAGGAAGGTGACTGGGGTGCTGGCAGTGGGGAAAGAGAATGATTATTAAATATTAGAAAACAAGGGTGAAAGTTTTTAATGGTAGATCAGCTGAAGAGACAATTGGAAAACCTAAGAATTTGAACCTGACGTTCTGGGTGATTTTGAACTGTACACAAAAATTGTAATAATCTGAAGAAGGATTGTCAAAAATTAATAAGGCAGTTGGTTTTTTTCAGAGACTGAGTTTAAGTCATTCTTTCTTGCTTCCTAACTACATCCACCCACCTAGTCTCCATGTTCTGTTGATCTATAGGCCTATTGCTGTAGCAATTACAACCAACATGCTCTCATTACTCACTTCTCTAAGAGCTATTGTTTGGCTACAAGGAACTTTCTTTCTAAAACCTACGTCAAATTATGGCATCTTTCTGCTGAAAGTTTAAAAATATTTCTTCTGTGTTTTATTGCATTACTTTATTTGGTATGGCATTCAGAATTAAAGCGACCATAGTTTATTATCCAAATAAGACAACTGGGAGATTGAAGGTGGCATATTAATAATTACACTCAGACAAAAGGTGTATGGGCTGTGCTTAACTTTCTAGCCACATCCTCTTCTGACAGCACTTCTTGTGTGAGCAGTGCACGAGTACTGAGTGAACAGTCCCTACTCCAAAGGTCCCCAGTCTGTGCTGTTCACAGCTGTGCGTGTGTTGCCTAATCTACTGCTCACATCATATGGGCTCGATAACTATTTGCGGAAGGAAGGAAGTGGGAAGCAAGCCTTGAGTAAATCAAAGCGTTTATGAACTGTTTTAGTCTAGTGTGTTGTGTTTGTTGAAATGAAATAGAATTTAAGGTCTAGCACCCTTGGGAAGAGGAAACCGTGGAAAGCCAAAGGGAAGCACAGAAAACATGGGAGAGGAAAGTAGAAAAGGGAAGTCCTAGAATCAGACCTCCTACTTCATAGCTTAGCAAAGGACAGATGCTAGGAGTATTGAATTCAAGGGCACTTTACCAAAAGACTCTGCTTATCAGATAGATAGATTTTTTACCAGAAATAGTTCTTAGTTTTGTAAAGAGGTCTGTCAAATTCATCATATATGTCAACGCAGAGCTATTAAAAAGAAGTTTTCACAATAGTGTTTTAGAAGTTCCAGCTATAAAGGAGGTATGTAAATGTCCATTTTGCACTTCTGAAAACAGGTGCAGTCTCTATGAGAAAAGAAAATGTGTTAGGAGAATGGGAACAAAAAGGAAAATGATGAAAAAGAACCTACAATCTACATAAATGTCAGTTTTCTACAAAAACTAGATTTGATGTAATTAAAGCACACCTGTAACAAATAAAATGAAACAGACATATCTTTCCATTTTCCTGAAATAAAGGAAGATTAGAAATCACGTGGTATTTGTGGGAGATTTATACTAAATATGCAAAAAAAAAAAAGTTCCCCTGTGTGTGTGTGCATGAGAGAGAGAGAGAGAGAGAGAGAGAGAGAGAGATGTTCTCTGATCTCTTAGCTGATAGCCCAGTAGTGCAGCCAATATTCATGGCCTTTCAGTAAAGTCCCTTACAGTAAGGAGATGATATCTATAAATAAGTATAAATTAAATAGTTTTCAATGATCGTGAGCACCTGTGAAACAAACATTACATTTGTTTAACAATGTATTGATTGTTTTAGACCTTTCCCCAACTAAAGCCATAGCAGGAACTTACTATCTTTGTTTGTTAGGTCAGAACCAATGCTTATAGACTAAAGATCAGATTATGAGTTTAAATGTAGAGAAAAGAGTGCTCTTTCTAACAAGAGGATACTCTCCTAAACAGTGGTTTGATAGCATTTGATCTGTTACTGGGACATTTATCTGGAGAGACATTTTTTGGGTGCTGTGCTCACGTAGGATGTTTCGTTCCAGCCATCTATGAGCCTTCCTGTGAAGCCTACAAACACCTAGGCCAGACATCAAATTACTACTGGATAGATCCTGATGGCAGTGGACCTCTGGGGCCTCTGAAAGTTTACTGCAACATGACAGGTAACTATGCCATATTTATGTTTCATGAAGATTGCTTTTCTGTCTGTTGAAAATAAATAACACCACTGAAGTTTGTTTCTTCTGTGCTGTATTCTTATCATAATGTGTAATAAGCTAAATATTGCTGGCTTTGTTAGGCTAAATGGTGAAATGTATTTCAATGCTAGGTTTTCAAAAAAAGTCTACCTTCTGATTTGAACGGTTAATAATCAGTGTTTAAAAAAATCAGCATATAGAGGAAAAACTAGAAAGTAAAATTGCAAGGTTGAAGTCTACAGAAAGAACTAGCCCATGAAGCATCCTCCACAAGAACCTAGACTGGGGAAGGTTAGTATCACCTCTTAAACCATCCACACTGCCCACGTGAAAGGAAGCTCAGAGGTCACGCCAAACCTTCCTCTGCTTGGTGGTTATACAAGGAGCTGTTCTGGGTACTGAAAGCCCATTCTGGCACTAGCAAAACTTACCTGCCACTTTCATGTAATCTTTCTGGGGAAGAGAGCCTAGTTTTTCTTCACTTCCATATTAAGTTTCAGGGCTATGAAATGAGATTGTGGGTTCCCACAGTCCTGTGTAAGATGTACAGATCTGTAAGATAAGAGCACACCTTCCATCAGACACTTGGTAGCATCTTGCCCTCCAAAAGTCTGGAGAAGTGTGTGGGGCGAGCACTGTTTACCAGCTCCAGGAGAGGATCAGCATTTGACATGGACTCCTGAGGCTTATGATGATAAGGGGAATGGTTCTATGATGCTACTGATGGTGATTGCTGCATGGATGATCTACCATGTATCGGGTACCACAATAGCTGCTTTATTCAGATAACCTGGGTTTATATTCTGGCTCTGTTAATCACCAGATACATAATCTTGGGCAACTTATTAACTGTATTAATTTCAATAAGCCTCGGTATGTTTTTCTTTGAAATTGATTAATAATAATATCTACCTCATAGCATTATTTTATGAATGAAATAAGGTAATCTACATGTGGTTCTTAGCATATTGTCTGACACATAATAAACTTTCAGAAAATGTTGCCAGGAGTTAGGTATAATTATTTTTTAAAGAAGTTAGAGAGTTAAATAACTCGCTTATATTATTCAGGCAAAATTCAAATTCCAATGTGTTTGAGGCCAATGGTTCTTAAATCCAGCTATGCTTCAGAAACACTTATGGAGTTTTGTCTTCCCATACAAACCTGTTGGCTCCATCTCAGGAGACTGACTCAGTAGGTGTGAAGTGCAAATAGGATTGTGTGCCCAAAACTAAGAGCCCTAAACAGTGCTGTAGACAAGCAGACCCCTGTGGAGAACTCGGCAACATCAGGAAGACAGACATGGCACAAAACGGAAGGGAGAATGATGAGGTGTGGAAGGTGGGTAGAGAAAATGGTAAAGTGAGAGCTACTGTCCCCAAATTTCCCCCCATGTCAAGATTCTAAGCGTGCCCCAGAGAAATAATTCACTTACCAGAAAGCTTGACCTAAGAGTTCATTGATTGTTGGACTTGTCAGTGCACTCAGGTACTTTCTTCTTTGCCTTCATTCTAATCTTACTTCAACTAAAGTAGAATCCATGAGAGCTAGACTTAATCCAAAAGACTCTTGATGTTGATTTCTCAAAACTGTTGTCAGCTATTAACCTTAAGGGAAATCAGGGCATCCTGAATGGGCTTGGACAATTAAGAAGTTACTTTAGTTACTTTCCTATATGCCTTTTCAGAAAAGAACTAGAAAACTAAACAAAACCATAATGTATACGATCCCCATATGAAGAACACACAAAATGGAAGAGGGTTTTTTCCCTTTTTTGGGGGGGAGAGATCACTTTTCTGTGAATTGAAGGCCTAATGTGGAAACACAGATCTCCTCTTCATCAATACCTCCTTTAAAGAGTATGACTATAGTTTGACCTAATACTCTAGATTCAGTCTAAGTGGTGAAAAGAACAGCATGATTTCTGCAGCTAGAAGATTTTTTTTCTATCGTCAAGATAGTTATGAGCACCAGTGTTTCAGGGACCCTTGAAGGCCATCAGGTACACTTTGGCCTTTTGCAACCCATTAACCCTTCCTTCATCTGGAAAGAGCATGAACTTGAACTATTAGGAAAACATGGCACCACAGAGCTTGGCTTGGGCTGTTGCTTTTCCAAGAGATACATGTTGAAGAAGAGGAGGGAGTGACAGCATGAGATAGTCTATGAATCTTGAGATATCACTCTATGGTCATGAGAAATTGTATATGCACCTTAATTCACAACATTTGTATTAAGGAATAGAGCTGTCCCACTTCTTAGTGACCCAAATGTAATTGAGTGTTTATCACTGTTGAATACATCACATATTTTTAAAATGGGAGCAAGATATCCTCTCTGGGGAAGAAGCAGTGTCTTGGCAGTTATCAGTCTCTTTTTCCTTCTTCTTACTAAGATGAGGGAGAGTTTTTCACTTGTACAGACATAGTAAATATATGAGTCTTGATTTTGGTTTCTCGACACTGGAGAAACTTTACTGGCAGGTAATATCTGATGTAAATTTGGGTAGAAATGAAAAATCACTCTGTTGGAAATCACTTCTGATTTATAATTATTCTTTGGAATACTAAACTTTAAATTCACTTACTAATTAAAATATAAAACAAAATGAAAACAATTAATTTAGGGCCTGGCAAGAAGAAGGTAGTCTCCTCTGACTTTTAGAAAAGAAGTTCCTCCAAATAATCATTACAACATCACTGCTTGCTAACATCTCCAAGTTTTATGTTTGTTTAACATTATCAAATAAGTAAGTTGTTCCTCATCTTATCCTTACTACATTTTCCGTTGAATCACAGGGAAGACTTGAAGTTTGTCCCTGCTAGAGTATTTTACTGTTGGATTCAGTCCAAACTGTCAGCATATATCTCTTGGCATCTCAGATACTGTTCAGTTCTCAATTTCTCCTTCCCAATGCCTCTTGCAAATCATTATTCTTTCCATTCCTCAAACCACCATCCTGATTCAGACCCTCAATTGTTGGGTTTAGGTTATTCTAGTAATGGCCCAACTGGCCCCTGTTGGTTTAAAACCTTGGGAGTTCCCCAAGTGAAATCTGAAACTGGACCCCGTACGTGGAAGGCAAGGAGAGACTGAGAAGGAGGCAGACCCTCTAGATTGGTAGGTGAAGGTTTAATAAGCAAGGGAACTTTACTTACAAGGCTTGTCTTGGGAGACACAATAGGAGTAGATTTCTGCACCCAACCCACAGGATCTTAAAAGTTTATATCAAGGCCTTGACAGGTTCAGTGACATATTCAGTCCAGATGGTCTCAACACCTACCTCTCGCAAGGATTTACTCCCTGAAAGGGCTGCTTGCCTGGGAATAGTAGGTGGGATGTACATTCCAAGGACAGGGGAGGGGTGAGGAGCCTCCGGTTGCCAGGGTTCTGCTTAAGGGTCAGCTGGCAGTCACATTCTCTCCATGACCTCCTCCAACAGTCCCTTCAACTCCGATGTTTTCCTACTGCCCCTGCCTCCATGCCACCTGTCAGCAGGCTGCTAGATGAATGCTCCTTACACACCACTGTGCTCACATGACCACTGTGCTCCATCCCAACTACTGAATAATGGGAAAGGGCTCAACTTAGCATTCAACCTCCTTCACATTTAATACAAACTTTCTAGCACTGTCTTTTTTCTACCCTGTTTCCTTATGGCCATCCCATGCTCCAATCAGAGTAGAGTTTTCATCATTCCCTAAATTCAGTTTGGCTTGTTTTACACTAAATTTCATGACAGTCACCCCGTGTACAATATTCTCTCCTGAAACTCTCTATCAAATACTTATCTCTCAAGAGTTTTCTTGAATCCTGAACTCCTCCATGAAGCTCTTCCTCATCTTCAATATACCCTTCACCACCAAATGACCATTGTAGACTCTTTTATCAATCAAAACCTTTCCTCTTTTATTTTTAATTTGTATTTTATATTGGGGTATAGTTGATTAACAACGTTGTGTTAGTTTCAGGTGTACAGCAAAGTGACTCAGTTATACATATACTTGTATTGATATCTATTCTTTTTCAAATTCTTTTCCCATTTGGGTTATTACAGAATATTGAGTAGTGTTCCCTGTGTTATACAGTAGATCCTTGTTGGTTATCTATTTTAAATATAGCAATGTGTACGTGTCAATCCCAAACTCCCAATCTATTCCTCCCCCCCACCCTTCCACCCTGGTAGCCCTAAGTTCATTCTCTAAGTCTGTGAGTCTGTTTCTGTTTTGTAAATAAGTTCATTTGTATCATTTTTTAAAATTATGCATATAAGTGATATCATATGGTATTTGTCTTTCTCTGTCTGACTTACTTAGGATGACCATCTCCAGTTCCATCCATGTTGTTGCAAATGGCATTACTTCATTCTTTTTAATGACTGAGTAATATTCCATTGTATATATGTACCACATCTTCTTTATCCATTCATCTGTCGATGGACATTTAGGTTGCTTCCATGTCTTGGCTAGTGCAAACAACGCTGCAGTGAACACTGGGATGCATTTATCCTTTCAAACCATGTTTTTCTCTGGATATATGCCTAAGAATGCGATTGCTGGATCATGTGACAGCTCCATTTTTAGTTTTTTGAGGAACCTCCATACTGTTCTCGATATTGGCTGCACCAGTTTACATTCCCACCAACAATGTAGGAGGGTACCCTATTCTCCACACCCTCTGCAGCATTTGTTATTTATAGATTTTTTCAATGATGGCCATTCTGACCAGTGTGAGGTGGTCTCTGTATTATTTCTTACACTGCATGTAAAATTTACATTATCTAAAAGAAAATTTTTAATTAAAAATGTAATGTACACACACACACACACACGCACACACACAAACCCCAAAATGTGAATTTCTTCATAGACTTTGTGAAAAGAAAAAAGAACAGAATATTTAAGCATCCCTCTAGGATCCTTTTTCTAGGTTTTTTCATTTCTGTATTCACTGTGTGCCAGGAACTGTGCCATGTGAGAACAAATGGATATAATAAATGCCTTCATGGTATTCACAACCAATAATAAAAACAAGCACTAAAAAAGTAAACAAGTAATTTTTCTGTAGAGGAAAATAATGGAATTGTGAGGATTGGTTTATTTTGGATAGAGGATTTTTTTAAAAAACTCCCTAGGAAGCAACATTTTAGCCAAAATCTAGCATATGAAAAGAGACAAGGCACTCAAAAAGGTGAGGAAGGGGAATGAGCCCTGAAAAATTATACCCCAAAGAGTGAAAGAGATCATTTCCTTCCAAGGAACTGAAACCCCAGTGGCTGAAGCATAATGAGCCTATAGGGGGGCCCAAAATGAAGTGGGGAGATGGGCAGGGGCCAGGTGGTGGTGCAGGAAAAAAATCTGGTTTTTACTTTTTCAATTATATTTCAGTGTAGTGGGTGGGAATCTATGGAAAGTTTTTAAACAGGAGAATGAGAGGGTCTCAATTAAAACTACCACTTGGGAGTACCATGAGTGACAGACTGAAAGCACTGGGACCAGTTCTGAGGCTATTGTAAAAGTCCAGGGAAGAAAAGAAGCTCCTTTGGACTAGAGTGGTGATAGTTTAAGTGATGAATAAGAGATGAATTTCAGGTGTACTTTGAAGGAAGCATTGTCAGGATTGGTGACAGATGGGAGAAGGATGATTAAAGACAGTTGTGAAGAATAACTCCTGGGGCTTCCCTGGTGGCACAGTGGTTAAGAATCTGCCTGCCAATGCAGGGGACACCGGTTCAAGCCCTGGTCCAGGAACATCCCACATGCCATGGAGCAACTAAGCCTATGCGCCACAACTACTGAGCATGTGCTCTAGAGCCTGTGAGCCACAACTACTGAGCTCACGTGCCACAGCTACTGCAGCCTGCGCGCCTAGAGCCCGTGCTCCACAACAAGAGAAGCCACCACAATGAGAAGCCCACGCACCGCAACAAAGAGTAACCCCCACTCGCCACAACTAGAGAAAGCCCGCATGCAGCAGTGAAGACCCAACACAGCCAAAAATAAATAACTAAATAATAAAATAAATTTTAAAAAAATATATATTAAAAAGAGCAAAATATTTAACAACAACAAAAAGAATAACTCCTGAATATATGGATTAAATAACTGGATGAATTACAGTGCCATATGGCAGATGTGGGAAATTAAGGAAAGAACAGATTTAGAGGAATTTCAAGAATTCAGTTTTGACCTATTTGAGTATGAAGTGCTATATGCCAGCTCAATTGAAATGCAAATTTTTCAGTTGGACAAGCCCCAAAAGGATGTATGGGTTAGAGACATAAATGTCCTAATTGTTAGCATATGAATATATGAGAAATGATAATATCACTTAGGGTATGATGTAAACAGGGAAAAGGCATCTGCAAAATGAGCTCCTAGGAAATCAGTAGATAGGTCAGATTTCTAGTGATGAAATAGTCTGTGTGTAGGAGAATGTATAAGTAAGTGGAAGAAAAGTGTCTAAGAGAATTTTAGGGACAAATGGGTCATCCTTATGGATGTCGAATTGACTGCTTGGGTCGTAAAGAATGAGAAAAAGACTGGGAGGATGGAGAGTGATTTTGAATCAATGCAAATGTATATAATGAATGAGCAGGACCCAGTGGGGCCTTCCTGGGTTCAGACTCCCCCCACCCTCCATGCCCCCCACCTCTTATTTGTAAAAAAAAGCTTTAGCCTCCTACTCCTTCACCGAGTTCCAAAGAGCAAACTTAGAGAAGTGAGAAAATGAGAAGGTGCAGAAACAAAGGAAAATAGTCAAGCAAGACAAAATAATAATAGTTTAGCCATGAAACAAAGTCAAAAACATTTAGTTCTTCCTCAAGGGCTATGGATAATATCCTGAGCCATATCCCTGAGTTATTTTTCAGATACTAACCCCCCACCCTCACCAGATGGAAGAACTTAACTACATGCTGACCACCAGTATGTAGATCCCAGACAGGTTGGAACCAAAAGGTTGATCATTGAGATTCCTGAAACATCACCCTGTTACCTCACCGTCAACCAATCAGAGAACTGTGCAGGAGCTGATCAGGCATCCTACAACTCACACCCGTAATGTTGCCTTTCACAACTGTTACCTGAAAGCCATTGAGAAGTTCAGGTATTTTGAACATGAGCTGCCCATACTCCTTTCTTGGTGCTTTCCAATAAACTCTGTACTTTCCTTCACTACAACCTAGTGTCAGTAGAGTGGCTTTGCTACACGTTCAGTGTGTGGACCCAAGTTTGGTTCAATAACAAAAATAAATCAACTTGTAACATGCTTTATATGGGATGCAAAGCAGTTGAAACTTGGCAAGCAATTGATGATACTGTATTTTTAAAGCATCGCTTTGGCAGCTGGGAATAGCGTTTTCCAAAGGAGACCCATACATGAGACAGGGAAACAAGTCAGAAAGCCTCTGTTGTAATACAGGAGTTAAAGTTGAGATTCAAGGTGGTGGCTGACAGGTAAAGGAGAGGATTGATTTGATGGATATTTAGAAAGTTGAGTTGACCAGACTGTGGCTGGTGATTGGAGTTGAAAATGATTCCCAAGTTTCTGCCTTGAGTAGCCCCATGTGAGGGAGTACAGAAGAGCAGGGACAGATCAGAAAAAGGTGGGCCTCTATGTTGTCTTCAGCATCTGTAATTCAGCCTCTTGGAGCTGTGCTGTGGGCAGATACTATACAGATTCCCTGAAGACTTTAAACACAATTAATCTCTGTCTCAGTTTCCTTATAAATAGAGTAGGAATTGGAATGAGTTGATCTCTACACTGCCTTCTATTCTTTAAAAAAAAAAAAATTCTGTTATTGCCATGGAACATGAAAGAAAAATATCACTATTCAAATAATCGAGAAGCAAAATCCTCTTGCCTCAAACAAGCTTGAATTTACTCATTTCTTGGCCATGTTTGACATAAATTGGCACTGTTCATTTTTTTATCAAAAAGCGGTTCTTCTACTATGCAATTCTCCTTTTGACTGTCTGCAGTTCAGCGCTTCATCACTTGGAAATTAGGGGGTGCCCTAAATGACAGCATCTCAAGTGCTCAGTTGACATTGAGGAGAGCATATATTCATTGAATCTTTTGTAGGAGAATTCATCATTCTGTGCAAGTCAAAGCCTGGTTTCCTTTTTTAGATCTTAGGGCACATTATAAAATGTGGTCATTGTTCTCCTCGCCTTCCTTCTCAATTTTTATCACCTCTCTGAAAATTTGGTATCATAAATATAATTTTAATGCATATATACTGTCATATATTTCTAATATTGACCTCTTTCTTTTGTACATTTTTCTCACATTCCAGTTTATTTCTATTTCCTTAAGATGCTTACCAACATCTTCTAGAAACATTGAACTTTTATATTTAAAGCTTCATTTAGTTCTCTCTGCCCAGTGATAATAACAATAGTAAATAAAGCTAGATCCAGCTATTATCCTTGGAAAATGACTGCTTATCCCTAAATCAAAAACAATGTTTTCCTTAATATTCTATCCTCGAATTCATCTTTATAACTCTCTTTGCATTCATATTTAATTTTTAAAAATTTAAGTAAACATCTGTGCCATACGGTGTGAAGTTTAAAGTCCAAATAAGGAACACCTCCTGCATTCTTCCTAGCACGACTTTTGTAGTTTTATCAAAAAGCCATCAAGCTTGTTTACATAATTGGTGCTTTATAAAGCCCTGGGATTTAGCTGATCAAATTCTATTATTCTCTATAATGGTAAAAGCTGTTCATGTCTTTTTAATCTAATATTTATAGAGAGCTTGTTACTCAAGTTCTTAAGCACTTGCACTCAGTAATATTTTATTTATCGTTATGCCTCTCAGGAGTTTCGGTAGCACAGTGGGGGGTGGGGGCGGAAATGGGCTGCTGGGGTGGATGCTTGAGCTCTAATGGAATCATGAACCTGCCCCCACTCCTGCTGCCATCACCTCCCGCCAGCCCCCCAGCAAAGCAAAGCAGTTCCTTCTTCGTCATATTCATTTTCTTAGCAGCTTTCAATAGCACCAATTTATTATCTCACAGTTTCCATGGGTCAGGACTCTGGCAGAGGTTAGCTGGGTCGACTGCTCAGGGTCCCACGGGCTGAAATGAGGGATCAGCAGGGCTGTGATCTCATCTGAGGCTTGAGATCCTCTTCCATGTTTGTTCAGGTTGTCGATGGAATTCAATTCCTTGAGGTTTTAAGAGTGAGGGTCCCATTTTCTTGTTGGCTGTTGGCTGTGGATTGCCCTCAGCTCCTAGAGGATGTTCCCAAGGTCCCAGATATGCGTCCTTCTCATGGTGTGGCAGTAGGAGGATCTCTGACCTCTAGACTCTCTCTCAAGAGCTCACCTGATTAGGCCATGCCTAATATCCACCCAGTATAGCTACCTGTTTGATTAACTCAAGTCAAGTGGGGACCTTACTGACACCTGCAGAATCTCTTCACCTTTGCCGTATAGAGCAACCTAATTGCAGGAGTGATATCCCATCGTATATACCTGTCCCACCTACATTCAAGGAGTGGGATCAGGGGGTGTACACTAGGGGTCGGGAATACTGGGGTAATACTTTTCATTCTTCTTACCACACTTACCTCTGTGTCTCTGTATACTATTCATAATTCCAGCTGCATATAGCCTTACCTTTTGAGTAACAGTGCCACATTTAGTTTGTAAAAAATTAAGCTTTATTATTTGTCTTATGGTTTTTAACATATTGTTCAAAATAGGAAATTTTGAAAATATAGATAAGCAAAAATAAAAATTGCTTACCAGCTAGAGATAACAATTACTAACGTGTTAGGAAGTGTGATAAAGATTTTGTATTTTATGCTTGTAGCTATATATATAGTATTGAGGGCAAACTAAATGCCAGGCACTGTTCTAAGCAGATCACACACATTAACTCATCTAATAATTCACAACAACCCCACGGGGTATGTAATATTACTCTTATTCCAATTTTTGGGTGAAGAAAGTAAAGCTCACAGAAATCAAGTCCTAACTTACACATCTAGTGGGTTATGGAGATTGACTCTTAGACAGGCTTGAGTGATCCAGAGGCCAGCATTCATAGTGTGTGAGTGCACCTGTGTGTGTTATTCATCCGAATGGCCATATGTGTGCATACAAATGATACTCCTCAGTTTGGATTCTGTAGTCTTATTGTAAATATGATTTCTGAGATGAGCATCTCTTATTTATATGTTTTCATTATCATCAAAACTTCCTTACACAACTCTAATTTATTATCTGTGGTTTGGACAGCACTTTTGCCATAAATTATTTACTTCTTAGTTGTTCCACTGATGCCTTGGGGTTTTTTTTTTTATCAGAGGACACATTTTAAATGAAATCAGTTTATAAACCACTAAGCAATTGTTATCAATTTTAGGTCTTAATTCAGCTATAGGCATTTTCTCGAATACCAATTTCTGAGAGCTTTTATGGAATAATGTGTATTTCTTGTGTACCTAGGTTAATTATCCCTTAGGGTTTGAGCCAGACTTGAAGGATAATTTAAATTCTATTCCCAATATCTAGTTACTTTTTCAGTGTAAAATCTTAAACTGAACCTAGCAAAATCTGGTTTGAGAAGGCAACAAGATTGAATGGAATTGTATTAGGTATCGTTGGTAATATTTAATATGATTGTGGCACCTCATTCTCTTTTTGCAAGGAAACCAGATAGAAATGAGGACACACAGCTCTCCTCTTCTCTGTGGGAGCTTATTAACATTCACAGGCCAGGCACCGCTATGCTTCTACCCCTTTGTGTTCCTGCGTGTCATACACTCTCTCTCTCATGTGTTCACATTGTAAAGTGTAAGCCTCAAAACGCTGGCTGCTTCCATTTTCTTCCCCCCCAACTCATTTGTATTTTTTTCTCATCAAAGGCATTCGCCCTCCTCTTTCTTTCTCCTAACCTAGTTTGCCTCCTCTGTCATTAACCCGCACATAGAATAGCTCTTCTCTGTCTTCTTTCACATCATCTCCTCTTTGTCCACTTCTCACAAGCTGTCTTTGTTGTAAACCTTTGTAATCACTTAGCAACTCCCGCTTCACGCGCTCAGCTGTTTCAGTTCCTCACAATCAGTATAAATCTTTGAATTCAATTCTGTTCATACAGTTCCAATTGAAAATCTAGGAACCAACTCGCTGATCAAACACAGCCTGAAAGGAGAGCTCTTCTCTGTAACTGATTACCCACCACCCAAGACTCCCTCTCAGATTCACACTCTTGTTCCTCAGATGACTTCTACCTGCCAGGCTTTCTTTTAAATCTCTTCATTGTGTGTCAGTCACAGTGATAGGTTAATATGACAAAAAGTTCTCAGGTGGTTTTCGAACTTCAAATCAAGAAAGGGAGAGGAAAGCTGCAAGAGGTCTGGTGAGGCCCATGCAGCAGACAGAGCCAAGCAAGGGAAGGCAGGACCCCAAGTAAAATCAAGATGGCCTTAGATCTAGAACAGGCAGCTCCATCACATATGGAGCCTCCAAAATGGTACCCCAGATGCAAATACACCCACCTTCAAACATTTTTACACACCTGCCTAAACAATATTTTAAACACGCTGCCCTTCTGGTGCTTTAAAATGCACTGCCTCTGTTGTGCCATTTCCCTGCTCAAAAACCCCGCCGTGGGAGAGGCCACGACAGTGAGAGGCCCATGCACCAAAAAGAGAACTACAAAAAACAACAGACAAACAAACAAAAGCCCTGAGAATGGCTTCACATTGTCTATGGTTAGGGACTGTTGTTTGGTTTCCTCTGTCATTTGGGGTCTGAAACTCTTGTCTAGTCCATAAAAATCAGCTTGTGCAACAGGCAGGTGGGGAAAAAAACCAAAAAACAAACAAAACCTTGGGAAATCCAGTTAAATCAGCACAAAGTACAAGAACAACCTCACACTTATTCACTAGGAATTCCTCCCTTCCGGCTAAACTTAAAGCCACTGTGTCTGAGCGTCTGTCTTTCCAAACCCTAGGTTTTTCAGTTTGCTGGGTCACCTTTCATTCCTTCTGAGTAAGTCAGTTTCCATTTCAGAAGATTCCTGGCAATTTTAGCAGGAGGATCTCATATAGCAGCAAATCTCTCTTTTTATCTTTTCTCTTGGTCTAACTAATGCAACCAAGAAAGTTCAGTAAGAGACTGTACCAATACAACATGTTTTCTAAACTGGCAAATATTGGAGTCCTATTTGTGGGATAGACTTAAAGTAGAAGCCGAGCTCATCAATGCCCAGCGCAAGTGAGTGCCGTATGACAGCATTTGTCTCATTTATGACGAGTGAGAAAATAACTTTGAATAAAAGTATACCTGTGGATGAATTTTTCAAAAATCTCTTCGTTGTATTTATGTACAGAGGAGGTCAGTAGGGCTGACCTCCCCTCACATAATCATTAATCTCATATCCTGTTTCTACTCACATTTTTGAACAAAATCATCATTAAAAAGTGAGACTATTCAGGAACTTGCTAGATCCTCATCATTATCATCATTACTGTTATTTTTCCTTTCTTGATTTATGTACATATATTCTATTTTCTTTTCACTGGAACCATATTTGCCCCTTCTGCTTCTAAGCTTACTTGGTGTATCTCCAGGTTTCAGGGCTAAGACAAGGCAGCATGCTTTTGAGAGGTTACCTGATACCCTAGCTGATCCAGGCAGCAGGACAGGCACACGAGAATAGGAAGTTTATTAATAAGCGCACTGTTGTGGCGAGTACAGAGTAGAATCCGACATACTCTGTTCTCAGTATTTAAAAGACTGTAAAATGATAGTGGACATTTTGCCAATGTTTCCTCTTGCTCCAGTCCAAACTGCTTGCTCTCTATATCTGGGGCATCCCATCATCATGAAATCTCCCTTCACCACACCAGTGTTTATTCACCCTACAATTTCCTCATTGCCCCCTATGTTGGAACTCATGCTTCCTATTTCCCGTGTCTTTTTCATTTTAATTCACTCCCTCATTTGGGTGTAGCACATTCTCTGATAGTTTCTTGATCCTTCTCCCTAGAAATTAGAAGAACACTCTTTTACTCCCCAATGTTCTGAAATTTCACACCATGCCTTAGAATAGGTCTGTTTTCATCTGTTTGGTAGGTGCTCACTTTCACACTGGCTACTCCTCAGATTTCCTTTTATTTTTCTATTCGTGATTTTGTCTCTTCTGATTTCTCTGTTTTCTCCTTCCTCCTAGAATGACTTTTCATCCTGGTTTTAAATCAAAGAGCTCTTTTTTGTTCTTCAAAAGTTCCATTTAAATAGCATACTATTATTACTTCATATACGCAAAATCTTTTCTTGTCTCTCAAGGATAATAACATTTTTTCCCTTTCCCTCAGTTTCTAAGTTCCTTTATTCTGTTCGTTTTACTCATTTTTTTGTCCTTTAAGCTCCTCAGCTTCCCTCAGATTCCTAATAATTATTAGCTATGTGTTTATTATTAAGAATGAGAGGGTCTTGGATTTCCCTGGTGGTACAGTGGTTAAGACTCCGCAGTTCCACTGCAGGGGACACAAGTTTGATCCCTGGTTGGGGAATCTGCATGCTATGCAGTGGGGAAAAAAATACCAAAAAAAAAAAAAAAGTGAGAGGGCCTTGTTGACCTTGAACCTCACTCTTGGTTAGAGTGGCCATATGTCCTGTATGCCCAGTATAGTCCCATTTTACTTCTTTTGCCCACATATAATTTTAAACAGCTCTCCCTTTTACTCTCAGTAGTGTCCTGGTTTGAATATGTCTATATATTTATCATATATATTTATGAATGTACATGGATACATAAATATATTTCTAGCTTTAGTGGACTTTGAGGCGGGAGAAGTTAGATGCCAGTGTTTACTCAACATCCTAACCAGGAAGTCTGTTATTCATTTTTGATCCCCTGGTTTAATACCATAGAACCAATCATTTTTCAAAACATGTATTTTTAAAATTCATTAAAATGTTCAAATTTTCATATCAATTAATATTTCCCTTTTCGTTTAAAGGATGTCATCATTCTTAAAGTGTTTATTGCTGACTCTCTATAAGGTAATATGATAGATGCTTTCATCTGTAGTAGTATTCCATGTATTCCTCCCTTTGTATTGTATTTGTAATACAATACAAAATTAGTATTCCAATTTTGAAGACATGTGAACTGAGACACAAACAGGTTTTAAAATTTTCCAAACAGCTAATGAGTGTTTAAACATCTTATCATCCATGGGTGCATCTATAACAGAATTTACAAAAAGCTGTTTACATAAAGAATGAGGTTTAAATTAGAACAGCAATTAGAGAGTGAGAGGCTTCCATACCTTTTAGTGGCATAAGTTTATCACTTTTTCCTTTTTAATAGATTGAAACATTCTATAAACCCTTGGTTCTTATAACTAAAATAATAAAAATTGTTATTACTATTATTATTTAAAGTTTTTCTTCCCCTATTCCTAATTTCTGATTAACTAGAATCTAGGCTGTGAGCTAGGATGTTTATCTTGTTCGCTCCTAAATCCAGCAGTGTCTGGTATATAGTTGGCACTAATAAATGCACTGTTCCAAACAGACCTGTGCTACTTTTGGCTTTTTAGTAGATATAAGTAGTCACCATTAGTTAGAGATAGGTGAGTAGGTCTGAGTAACTTCTCCATCAGTCTCAGTACTGTATAAGAAACGTGTGTGATACAAAAGTCTGCCTCGCCTACAATTAGAAGGCAAATGTTTATTAGCAATAGGCTCAAAAGTTGCCTATACAACCTGTTCTGTCAATTTGAAAATCCAAGCTCTCTGTCCCTTTAGTTTTTCCAACTACTTCTTGTGTGGATGCTTCTCCTATAGTAAATATGAAAACATTCTGGAAGCAGGATTGAGTTTACTTTATAAGTGGGATCAGGCAACCAGAATCCTCTAATTGAATGGATGAAAAAGAACCTAGCCATAAATCACCTATGAAAAGCAAAAGGTAAAGGGCTCCCTATATTTCTTTATCCTTTTGTTGCAAGAGTCAGGGGGAATCTTTAAATATTTTAGCCGGTTTAGGTGAACATCAGTAATCTCACCAATAAAAACTCATCCCCCAAATTGTAACTAAAATTAAATTAATTTATGCTAATTAACAAAACATGAGGTCTTGAGTGGTGACAAATGCAATGTGTGCACTTGTATCCACTTCTGAAATCTTGTTTTTTCTTGAAATGCTAGCCAACAACCCACAGACTGTGTGTTTTTGCTTAGAGCAATCCTGTGCCAACTCTTGGGTATAAAATAACTAATACACATGTAATTATATCAGACTGTCCTTGTGGTTGTATTTTAAAGGTAAGCTACAGACCATAAAACGTATGAATTGAATAACTATCCAGGTTGCCTACCAAGTATTTGTGAAAGGAAGTTTGTCAACATAAGTTGTAAATTTGGAAAACATTTGCAAAAGATGGTTACTTTAACGTTGTTAGTATGTTGGTTAATTGCTGAAAAGCACAGCATCATGTCCTAGTAAGAGTTATCATCAGTGATGTCCCTGTGTCTGCTAATCATACTCCTGGACCACTCCTGCTCGTTACTAACTGCAGTTCCAGGCCAATGTGGACACCATTTTCCTTTACATTTTGTTTTTGTTCCTTTCTTCTTTCTGGTGTCCGTATTTTCACAGCCTTCTCCCAAAGTTCTCCCTTGGATAGGAGAAAAGAGATCTGATATGACGTTAACATATTACTGTAATATGTTACCTCTCCCAGTGGTATTTCCATTTCAAAGAGAATAGCAAGAGGAATCAAAATATGAAGAGGATATTTTCAAACAGAGCATTTTCAAATGCTAAGTCATTTCTGCCTATGTATACAGAAAACAATAGCCCAAGTGATTTTTAAAGGCCTTCCCATGTGAAGTTTTTGTTTGTTTGAGAGCTGCAAGCCCTATTTCTATTACTAATTACTCTTATTTTTGCTTCAGCAACTACTTTATACCAGGTTGTTTTTTCCTAGTTATCTCATTCCATAGACAAACACTAGAGGAAGATGAGAGCAGAGAAAAAAATCAAATTAAATATTACATGGAAACAAAATATAAAGGAATACATTATGCAATAGAATATTTACTCTGGGAAGAAAATCATCTATTATCGATCATATTTCCACCACCTCTACTCTCTCCGAGTTCTGTCTTCCCTTTGAAAATTCTAGATTCTATTTACTGAAAGATTCAGTATCCCCATATACAGTATTCATTCTTAATATTTGAAATCCTAATCTCCATTCCTATTTGAAAGTAAAATACTCTGACTCCCATATAACATTTGACTACTTCCTCCATGTGGCCACACATTATGAGGGTCTGTGTATAATTAAGGGTGAGTAAGAACCCAGCTTGCTCAGAAACTTCTGTGGATGCTGGGATTTTATCATTATGTTGCCTATCTGCATGATACAGTTTTGGTCGTCAGTAATTACAATCTTGTTCAGATATTTTTGGTTAATAGTTTTTTGCTACATAAAAAGGAAATTAGAAGTTGCATTTAGAGGAGATTTATTGTCAAAGCCAAGGATATTTTCTTTCTCCCATTTCAAGCCCTGGGCAGAAGCCTTATGAAAACATTTGGATGAAATGTTATGGCCCCATTGAGCATCTGACTCTGTTGCAATGTCATTAAAATGAATTTTTGGTGCCAGTTCAACTTGTCTTCAGCTTTATAGACATGGTCTTATTCGTATTGATTGCTCTTCCTTTCATGGAAGCATAGTAAAGAAGAAAAGAAGAAAACAGTGTACCAAAGTGGTCCATGTGTTAAGGCTTTCTTTTTCAGTATTCCTATATCATGGTGTTTTAATAGACTGAAAATCTATTGAAGATGTTCCTACATGATAATAATCTTGCTTTAAAGGGAATATTAATTTCCTGTGTCATAGTGGGAAAATATTTAGTGTATAAGTTATTCCTAAAATATAAAAATCATGGAAATTTTATAAGCATGCAAATCTCAACTTTCCTTTGACAAAATTACAAAAGAAATCACTTCTTTATATCATAAAATTGTTGTTTCCAACACAAGTATAACTCTTCCACTCTTTACCTTTACTAAGCTTGGAAAACACTTATCTTGTGACCTTTAAATTAAAATCAACTATAGCTGAAGTTATTTATGAATACTAATATCCTTAGTAAATATGCAGAAAAAAGTCAAGTCTGAAATATTCTTACAAATCAGTCTCTTTAACATAATCTTTAAATTGGCCCTTGGACTTCCCAGTTATCTTAGTATTTAGTAGATCCTTAATTGACATGGTTCCAAATCTCTTTCCAATTCCAGTCATTATCTGTGTTTTTTAATTTAATGAACTCTGTGATTTGATTAGCAACAACTTTAATGGTAGGTATGATATAATGGGGTTCTATCAGATATTAGACAGAGTGAGAGTCATTTCCCAGTCTTATAAAATATCTGTTTATTGTTCTATGTTTTCCTCTGGGTACAATTTTTAGAATTTTAATGTGTTTTCCTAAGTTTATATAATTGTTTGTTTATTGTCTTAACTAATATATCTTAGTACATATTATGTGCCAGGCACTAGGGACACAACAGCAAACACGTTAGACATGACATCTGTTTGTGTGGAGCTTATAGTATTATAAATATGTATCAAATTATTTTAAATAATCCAACAGAGTATTATATCAGAAACCAAGTCATTGCTATCAGACACTGAATTATTGAAATGAGAAGTTATGAAGTTATTAATGTGCTATTTACAACCAATTTGTGATAGATAAATCATTTATTATCTTGTCAGCATTTCCCAAACTTTGGATTTGTATACCATTTTCATAAGTTTTACAAAGCCCACAGACCACCAATTTAATTATTTAATAAATATATTTTTTGAATCAACTTATATTATTGCAGACATACAACTAATATAATAAGATATGATATTTCTCAGTGCATGAGCGGTACACATTCTTTGGGAAATTGTAGCTTAACTAAACCCTTGTACCTAATTTAATATTTCTTTTTGGGAAATTATTAGCTTGCATGGCCTTATGCAAAGAATTGTAGCTAGCATGATACATGCATTTTCAAAATCTAATATCTTACCTGAATTCAAAGAAGCCTTCAGCATGAGAACTTTCTTTTAAAAAATATAATTTTTTAATATCTTTATTGGAATATAATTGCTTTACAATCGTGTGTTAGTTTCTGCTTTATAACAAAGTGAATCAGCTATACATACATATATATCTCCATATCTCTTCCCTATTTTGTCTCCCTCCCAGCCTCCCTATCCCACCCCTCTAGGTGGTCACAAAGCACCGAGCTGATCTCCCTGTGCTATGCGGCTGCTTCCCACTAGCTATCTATTTTACATTTGGTAGTATATATAAGTCCATGCCACTCTCTCACTTCGTCCCAGTTTACCCTTCCCCCTCCCCGTGTCCTCAAGTCCATTCTCAATGTCTGCGTCTTTATTCCTATCCTGCCCCTATTATATTATAATTTGATAGTAAGTAATTGACCTGGGTCCTAGTTTGTTATTTTGCTAACAGTTTTACGTGTTGACCCAAGTGTCCTTTATTACCCACATCGGACCTTCCGACATTCTCCTTCTTTTGTCCTTCCAGCCGTAACTCTGATTTAAATTGGGTGTGTGTGCTCATAGAATGAAACCCAGTAATAATGTTGTACTTTGAACACTTCCTAAAAGCATTTATATTGCTGACTCTTTTTCAATCGGCTTGCAAAATGATATTGCTTATGTTATTTATATTATGTATTTATCCAGTATCTTAGTCATTCTTCACCCACATTTTGAGCGTATAAACAACAACAACAATACAGTGCTAACACTTAGCAAACCCTTGCTGTGTGCCGGAATTGTGCTTTACGTGCGCAAGTTCGCATGAGGTAGGTCAGATTATCGTCCACTTTTATGTGTGAGGCAGCTAAGGCAAAGGTAGTTAACTGGCCTAAATTCAAAATTGTTAAGTGGGATCGTGGACACCAGGCTTGTGTGACTTTGGAGGCCACCATTTTTGTCACTTCATTACAGCATCCACTTTTCCCGGTGCCGTGCTAGAGGGATAAGACACTATAGAAATGTACAAGACTCAAATCATACCTTTAATAAGTCTTCAGTCTAGTTCGAAAGTGAGAAGTAAAAATATCATTCAGCAGATTCAGATCTGAATAACTTTTGCCTACTGTCAAAATTTAAAGCTACCTTCATAAGTGAAAGATTCATGATCACTGATGGACATGTGATCCATACCATGGAGGCATTTTCAGTCCAAACACTACACATTGCTTTGCACAATAACAGAATCAGTGAAATGTTTGTAGTTTGGTGTTTTTGCTTTTACTCCTGGAAATAAGGCAACATAAGGTCCCCGGTCAACCAAGAGAAAAGCCCTTAAAGGCAGGTTCCAGCAGCCCAAGGTGTGTAGGACTCCCCTGGCAAGGACATTATGACCTGCCATCAGGTGAACTTCCCTTATGTCATCCAAATCTGGTGAATAATCACTAGTGCTAATTTCACGGCGACTCAGTAGTAACAATGTGTTAGGTTTAGTTATCCGGAATAAGACAACAAAAAGGTTTGCAGTGGCACGAGTGCTGTAAAGTGTACATTGTATACAAAGCAGAGAACTTTTACATAGAAGGAACTCATTAAATAAATATTCCTGATTGATTACAGAAAACACAATAATAAAACATTACTATTTAAACATGTAAAGAATATGGGTCATGAAATATGATGTGAAAGTATGTATTTTTTTCTCCCTGTGTATAAAAGATGAGCTAAGAGATTTTAGGAGAGAAGGTAAGACAGAAATAATTTTGTATCTTATTAGAAACTTAGAAGTTTATTGAAATTCTTTGCTAGTAGACTTGGTACATTTACAGAATTTTTATAATAGCTTCAGTTTCCAAACAAGTGAGTGCATATAATTGACAGCCAGCTGTAGTAATGAAAATTGTGGTGCTGTAAATTAGCTCTGTAGCCTCCATTCTTCACCCTGAGCAGGTTTACCCTGGCACTTGTAGATTGTGTGTTCTTATTGCAGGTGACATTGAGAGATTACATTAAGTTGGTTATCGATCATACTGTATGGGTTCATTTTACTACAACGTAATCTCTGTTTCTACAAATCTAAATCTGACAGCGTATACTATTTTCATGCCATTATAGTCTCAGCAAGAAGTTATAAGAGAGACTAGAGGTTGGTTGAAGCCCCAAATTCTGGGCATTTCAAATCTAACCCACAGTGTTGTTTAGAAGTATTCAATTAAATGATACGTATGAAAATATTTTTATGCACTAATATGTAGATTTGAAACTACTGTACTTTGAAAAGTACAAAACAAGTGTCATTAAACATCTAGTGTCTACAAAACACTCTGGAGAGTCTTACAATGAATAAATCATTCTCTCCAGGGATTTAAGAGTAAAGGAAGCCTCTGTGATAATAGTGGCTTCTATGTGATAATTATCACAACAGAAAAAAATAGCTTATAATTTTCCTTACTTCTGGCTTCCCTTATTAATTGTGTCAGCTTCTGCTCTGCCACACATACAAAGGTAACTATACCCGAATCTACCGGTACTAATCTGGACTTCGTGCAAGACAATTTTCACATCCATTTAACTACTGACTCTAATCCCCACAGCCTACTTAATCACTATTGCTATTTCCTATCTTTTTCTTTAAAAAATTGGTATACAGGAAAAAAAAAATGCATTCGTGTGTTCCTGGGAAATTGAACAAGCAGATCCCCAGGGAGTCTCATAAAGTGATATTCGTTACATTGGTGATATTATTATTATCATCTAGAGAGCTTCATTGTTGAAGAATAAGAGGTGATGAAATCCTAGGAGAGTGACCCATTAACTAAAATTCAGTAGATTGCTGTATAAAACTAAAAAGTCAATTAACTTAATTTCTGATGAGAAATAATTATATTGAAACCTGATTCTCAAAAACTATTGCACCTTCTCCCTTATTGGCAATCTTACATAATCAGACAATGTGGGGGCTTGGAATCAGTATCAGAGGAATTACATAAATCACATGAACTGATGACATCAGGCTAAGAACGTGTGTTGCATTATTTTACTACTTTAGTCTGTTGAATAAACTTCCCTCTCCACTTGATAACTTCTGCATCTATAATTCTTTCTTTTCCCCAAGTTTCCAAGGTTGGACAAATACCATTATGATCATTTTTTTCTCTACACATAAATGATGTTAAACATTAAACTTAGAAGTTCTAAACCTGCAAATTAACCCATCTGTTAAGATTAGTTTACATTTTTTCAGTCTGATTCATGTGTCAATTTTAAAGTTTAACTCATCGAGAGGAATTTTAGTCCTCACATATCCACATTTTTAGGGTCCTCCTCAGTGATGCCTCAAAGTACTCGCAGCATGTTCTCTGAGAGGGAGTGCTCTGTAAGGCAACATTCTGAAATACGAAAAATTCTATTTATTGTCAAAATCTCAGGGAAAACAATAGTTCATTGACTCTTGGATGCACACCGTTTTTCACAATTTTAGCATCTCTGATACCAGAATGCATCTTACTGTTGACAGCCTCTTGCCGTCTCTCTTGGCCAAGCAGCGATTCTGACACAGTTGTCTTTGCCTGTGTGCATGTGGCACTAGCATTAAAACTTGCAGATTAAGTTGCAGTGCCTTAGAAGAAAATTCTAGAGACAATGGAAGAGCCCTCTTTTTAAAGAACTTCCCTATCACCAATGCCTTTATAGAAACAGAGGAGCATCCTGTGGGGACATCAATGATTTGAGCTGCAAAGTGTTTCAGGAGAGTTGGACTGTGGCTACGGATGTGAAGAATTTGAGGGATGCCTTAACCAATTCACTTCTCAATATTTTCCTTTTCAAGTATGTGCAAGGATAATATAATTAAATAAAATTAGAATAGTTCTTTTGAGATGCTTTAGTTTTTCGTTCTTAGTGGTATATCCTATAATCAATGACCTCTTAAATTATGAAATATGATAATGTGTATTTTAAGTAATATTCCATCTCTATGCATATTTTGGCCATTTTAGAAATGTTTAAGCTGGAATCAACATCTTCCTTTGAGGTGGACAGATCTCTCTTTACTCCCTGATGAATGAGAGTGGTAGGAGGTCATCATCCTTATTCTGAAAGATATAATGGGTACATTTAAGTGATATTTTCAAATTCTATCCAGATAGCAAGTGGAAAAGTAAAGCCCTTTATTCATGAAGTGTGATAAAGTGCTATTTCATCACTATATAGTCAAACCTATAATGCACATGGTTTGCATGTGAAAAAAATAGTAGAGAAATATAAATTTTTGTAAATGAGGTAGGGGAATGAAAATGTTGTGTTAAATCTGGAAATGGAATTTCCTGGAAGAGTAGGTTGACAGTATCACTACTATTTACGTGAAAAATTCAGGGCTTCTTGCCTCTTCCTCTCCGCTGGGGCAGATGCTCCCAGGAAAGAAATGCCTCAGCTTTGAAGACACTGCAGGAGGCAAGCATCTCTGTGCTCACACAAGATGCTCTGCTGGGGTGGCCTCCTGGGGAAGTCGCACAAGCCCCCCACAAAACCCCCTGGCTCCCAGCCCAGGAAACAAGGTTGCCCTTGATGGTGAGTGGAATTCTCCAGGCTGCAGCCAGGGGAGATACTGATCGGGTGACCCTCACTGAGAATCTCAGGGACTCTTTGTGAGCCCCTGGGGTCTGCCAGCACATTTCAATGTCTTTGAATATCTGTGCTGCCCTTGGCCTTCTGCCTGCACTGACCTGTTTGACAGTAACAGTGGCATAAAGTCAAGAGCAGTTCCCATAAATCTTATTCCTATGGTTTGATTTGATGTCGCATCCCCAAATGTCACTTCCAAGTCAGAAACAGATATACTCACAGACTTGGGTGAATTGGCTTACCCAATTAAATATGTTAATTAACATATATGACTTTAAATGTATATCCTTGTATATTGAATAATTTTATATGCTTCTCTAATCATTTAAAGCAACACAGAAAATAAATATTACTGTGAGTTAGGAATAAAATAACTTTGGTGAGTAATTTTATATATATGCAAAATTTTATATATACAGATTTATATATATATAATTATATTCTATATTCTATTATAATATATAATCTCTAATATATATTAAAATTATGTATAATTATATGAAATATAATTATGCATTACATAATTAAATGGAATATATATCTGTAAGATTTCACATATATAAAAATTTATTCACCAAAGTTGTATATATAAATATAGATACAAATAAAATATATTTAATATAGGTAATATATTGTTTATTATATTTATATATGTTATATAAATATCTGGCATTACTGCTATGTATAGGTAATGAGCAGAGATAATTTGAGTCCAAATTATGCATGCCTATAATCTACTACCCTTAATTAGTTTAGACTTGAAATAATTGACTGTTTATTTTAAATTATTTTCTATGAAATTCCTCTTGTGTCTTACTCCTCTAAAAGAATATATATGTAGAATGAAAGAAGAGGAGAGAGCTGGGGTAAGGGAGAGAATGAGGCAGAAATACCCATCACAGCATAACCTGTGCACACGTGTGGCCACTGGGCTGGCCATACAGTTGTGCAGGTTGTTCCCTGAACAAGGCAGCCAGACGAGTGAGTCAGAGCTGCAGTCAGCTCGTGCTCCACTCAGAAGCACGTGCTTGTTCATAGTCTGCGTTCATGCAGTAAAATGGCACTTTTTTCTAAGTCACACAAGGGCACTATGAGGGCTACTTTAGCCCAAGTGGTAGAAATAGACTTTTCACACCGAGGCAACGCAGAATCTAAAGTTACACCCATAGAAATTCAAGCTGTTGTATTAATCCTTACTCTTTCCAAGCACGCCCTTAAAATCCAGTGACACTTCCATGCAAAGTAATTTAATTGTTACTTCTTTTGGTGATTAGAGTAGGCACCGGCAAGTTAAGAATCCAAAGGAATTTGAACAGAGGAATCCCAAGGAAAGTAGTGAGAAAAAGAGGTGAGGGTTGTTGAAAGCTGGCTTACCTGCTTCCTTAGGATCACCTGGGCATCCTGATGATCTAGATCACAGGGTGAAGGAGATGAAGAAGATCTAATCATCTTTATTAAATATTCACTTCCTATTTAGGTCAACACTGGAGAATTAGCACCATGACTAAAACATTCATAGAATCTTCTCAGTTCAGAAGTGATATTGGGATAGAACTCAGGCCCAGAACTCATATGACTAGTAACAGTTCCACTTCTTTATGTTGACAAGTTTTGCACCTGTGCTTTTGCAGCATGACATTAGTGAGCCTGCCTCCCTGCAGACCTCATTCTCTGGGTACCACAGGCAGTGGATGAAGACAAGAGAATCTCCAGCCCTGCTTTCTGCTTATGCCAACATTTTAGCATATTTAAAATTTCTCCACTTCATTTTTTAAAAAAAATTTATTTTTTTTTTAACATCTTTATTGGAGTATAATTGCTTTACACTGGTGTGTTAGTTTCTGCTTTATAACAAAGTGAATCAGTTATACATATTCATATGTTCCCATATCTCTTCCCTCTTGCGTCTCTCTGCCTCCCACCCTCCCTATCTCCGCTTCATTTTTGAACTTGGTATAGTTTGAATTTTGTGTAACCCTAAAAGTTACCTAAACTAGCTCCAACATAGACTGCTACTGAAAGCCAGACTTATAGAGTTGGAAGTAGTCTGTTGAAGAATCATTCATCTAAAAGCAACAGCAAAGATTTATTGATACATGGCCAAATCCTGCCAGTCCATTCTTCACTGTCCCCTCTCTCCTGAAGAGACATCATTTTAAAGACAAATAAGACTTATAGTGGCATTTAACTTGGGACCTCATGATAGAGAACTCAATATATTTGAACATCGTAACATTTGTTTGTAATTATTTTACATTTCTTTTTTTGTGTTTCTTCCCTTTTATAACAGAATGAGGGGAGAAAATGTCATTAATTGCAAGTATACCATATCAGAAGCCAGAAGTCCTAAACTATATTTTTTTGCTTTCTGAATAATTGTGAGACTATGGACAAATCAGTGCTTCCCTGGGCCTCCATTTTCTTATTTATAAAGTGAGACGGTTGAACCACATCAAATTTAAAATCACATCCAACCATAAATGTACCCTAATACTACTGTGGAAAGCAATAAGTTACTCAGAGCTATTTCAAATCAAAAAATGAGAATATTTTATAAATTTTAGAATTGCTTTGTAGAGTCTCAGACTTACTTTATTTAAAAACAAAGAGAAATAGACAGAGAGAGCCAGAGACAGAGAGAGGCACTAGACATGTTTAGATCCTCGTCAGTCTAAGAAAGTCCACTGAACTTTCTAAAGGAAATGGGGAATGGGAAATGTTTTATAAGGACTCCAGGGTATTTACAAAGGACTAGAGCTATAACCAGACCCATGGTTAGGATCTAAGTACTCAGCAGAGACTTGACGTTTCCAAAATCCGATTCCAAATTTTGAGGGGAGACAATCAGCTTGACTGAGTTTGGGTCAGGATTCTCTTCCCAGGACAATCAGCTATAACTGGATCGCTAGGATAATCTAGAGAAAATGTTTCAAAAGCCCCTTTATGAGGAGACAGTTCTCAAACAGGCTCCAGTGTGAACAGAGGTACTGGAGTCTATCAACAGAAGTGACTATTTCTTACCCCTCCAGCTACTGTACCCCCAAAGATTTGAAAATTTAAATGCATTTGGAGAAATATTGTCCTAGGTTTTCATTCTTGGCTACCCAAGAAAATCATCAATCTGTACCTTTCTTCTCTGTGTTGACACAGTAATTAGAACCAAACTATTCAGGTTATGCTCTTTTCCTCTCGTCATAGCACCAGGCTACAGTGGAGGGACAGCGGAGCCAGCCTGGTGCCTGAAGAGAGACATTCTGAGTCTCTTAAGGTAGATGCCATTTATGGGAGCTACTGTACAGCATCAGTAATTCACAGAACCTCATGGCAAGTACTGGCAAGCAGCTGGTCTACAGACAGGGACCTCATCACTTATGAGGTCCTCATCAGTTAAAAATGTTTGAGACATTTTTACTGCTTCATTGCCTTATTTTAAAGCTTCTTTCTTTAATTGTAGGGACTACAAAAAGGATGTAGCAACCAGCAATTAAATCAAGAGTACCACTCTGCATTATAAGGGGGTAGGTTGATTACTTTGCAGAGAGGGTAATTGGTTTTTGAAGTCCTAAGTGAATGTTCAGCCACCAAAACATAATATTATAAACGATCCATTTCTTTCTGTTTAACATTTGCTTGTACACTGAATTGAAAAACACCTCTTCCTCCTACCTTATTTTATAGAAACACAGACATTTAAAATTGAATGGCTCTTCAGAAATGATCAAATCCTTACTTTTTATTTTGTTTAAGAAACAAAGCCTTAGAGTAAAGAAAATTTCCAAAATTCACAGCTGGTTCTTAAAAGTGTTAACACTAGAACTCAAGTTTGGGGGAATTTTCTCCCCTAACGGGACCTCACATCCACAGAATTCAATAAATCATTATTCTTGGTTTGTGTCATACTATCACTATTCATCAATAACTCACCAACTTTTATTTAATAATAATATAGCAAGGGCCTGCGAACCCATCATCCCCCCGAAAGAGCAATAATATGCTAAACTCACAGTCCTTCCCGTTTTGCTCCCTCCCCACCACACAGAGATAACTGTCAACCTGAATCCTGCTTTTCCCTGATGCCCTTTCTATAGTTTTCTTGAATGTAGATGTAATCCTTAAAAAGCATATATTTTTAGATTAAGTTTACAAAAAATAAACAGTATCATGCTGTGTATAACTTACTATATTACTTTCATCCACATTGTGGTATATGTCAAGTATATCTTTCACTCTCCCATTAATAGGCTTTTGGACTGTCTGTAAGTTTTCCTGTTGTGAATAGCGCTGCTATGAACATTCTTGTGAATGTTTCTTGTTCTAAATGTGCAAGAATTTTGAAGCGGTATATACTTAGCAAGCGTTGCTAGGTAAGAGACTACACAAATGGTCAGCTTTGTAAAGTAATGATAAGCTGTATCCTGAAGTGGTGGCACCACTGTGGACTCCCACCATCGATGTGTAAAACCTTATAGTGACTATCAGGGGTCAGAAAGCTTTTCCTATGAAGGACTAGACAGTAAACAATTTAGGCTTTGTGGTCCACATAGTTAGTTAGAGTCATTTAACTCTGCTCCTGTAGGTAAAAGGAGTCATGGACAACACTTAAATGAGTAGTATGGCTGTGTTCCAATAATACCTATTTTATGGGCACTGAAATTTGATTTTCATAAATTCTTTACATTACAAAATACTAGTCTTCCTTTTTTTCAACTATTTTAAAGTACAAAAATAACATTCTTAGTTTGTGGGTCATACAAAAACAAGTGGCAGGCTGTTGATGTCTTCCCTTCTCTCTTCCTTCCTCCTTATTTCCTTCATTCTTCTTTTATTTATTAAAAAAGTTATAGATAACCTATTGCATGTCATACACTGTTCCAAATACTGAGGATTCTGCCAGTGAATGAAATACATAATGATGGTGGTAGGTATTATAAAGACAAATCAAGGGAAGTCGATGTTGTGATAGGTGGTGATTTTTTATACAGAATGGGCCATAAGACCTCTCTGACAGAATGATATTTGTGCTGAGCCCTTATTTTGAATGAGGGATTGAGACATGCAAATATCTTAGAGGAAACTATTTCAGTGAGAGATAACAGCAAATCTGTATACCTCCCCTGAGCGTCACATTTGTATTTCTAATGCCGTGCTGGCCATCTCGTCAAAAATCTGCCAGAAGTTCCCGTGACTCTCCATTTGCCAATTTGAATTTACCATCTACTGCAATCTTGGGTTTCCCAACTTGGTGAACTGCATCTCTAATAACCTATCTAGTCAGCAAATACTTCTATTTATATTTCCTTAATATTTGTATCAGTCTGCTTGCGCTGCCATAACAAAATACTACAGACTCAAAAGATCAAGCATATTTTCTGACCACAATGATGTGAGGCTAGAAATCAACTACAAGAAAAAAACCTGCAAAAACCATGAGCATGTGGAGACTAAACAATATGCTACTAAACAACCAATGGGGCACCAAAGAATTTACAGAGGAAATAAAAAAAATACCTGGAGACAAATGAAAATAGAAACACAATGATCCAAAATTTATGGGATGCACAAAAACAGGAAACAAGAAAAATTTCAAATAAGTAATTTAACTTTACACCTAAAGGAACTAGATAAACAAAACCCAAAGTTAGTAGAAGGAAAGAAATCATAAAGATCAGAGAGGAAATAAATGAAATAGAGACTAAAAAAAGCAATAGAAAAGATGAGTGAAACTAAGAGCTGGCTCTTTAAAAAGATAAACAAAATTGATAAAACTTTAAACACACCCATCAAGGAAAAACAGAGAGAGAACCCACATAAATAAAATCAGAAATGAAAGAGAACTTACAACCAACACCACAGAAATACAAAGGATCATAAGTGATTACTACAAATAATTACATGCCAATAAAATGAATAACCTAGAAGAAATGGGTGAATTCCTAGAAATGTACAATTTCCCAAGACTGAACCAGGAAGAAATAGAAAGTATAAACAAATTACCAGTAATGAAATTGAATCAGTAATTTTAAAACTCCCAACAAAGTCCAAGACCAGATGGTTTCCAGATAAACTCTACCAAACATTTAAGGAAGAGTTAACACCTGTCCTTCTCAAACTATTTCAAAAAATGGAAAAGGAAGGAATGCTTCTGAACTTATTCTACAAGGCCAGCATCACCCTGATAACAAAACCAAAGACACCACAAGAAAGGAAAAATTACAGGCCAGTATCACTGATGAACATAGATGTGAAAATCCTCAACAAAATATTAGCAAACTGAATTCAATAATACATTAAAAGATCATACACCATGATCAAGTGGGATTTGTCTCAGGGATGCAAGGATAAGTCAGTATCCACAAATCAGTCAGTGTAATACACCACATAAACAAATTGAAGAATAAAAATTATATGACCATCTCAGTAGAGGCAGATAAAGCTTTTGACAAAATTCAAATCCATTTATGATAAAAATTCTCAACAAAGTGGGTATAGAGGGAACAGACTCCAACATAACAAAGGTTGTGTATAAGAAGCCCACAGCCAATATCATCCTCAATGTTGAAAATCTGAAATCATTCCCTCTAAGGCCAGCAACAGAACAAGGATGCTCACTCTCACCACTTTTGTTCAAAATAGTTTTGGAAGTCCTAGTCACAGCAACAAGATAAGAAAAAGAAACAAAAGGAATCCAAATTGGAAAGGAAGAAGTAAAACTGGCACTGTTTGCAGATGACATCATGCTATACATAGAAGATTCTAAAGACACCACCAAAAATCCATTAGAACTAATAAATGCATTCAGTAAAGTTTGCAGGATGCTAAATTAATATGTAGAAATCTGCTGCATTTCTGTTCACTAACAATGAACTATCAGAAAGATAAAGAAAACGATCCCACTTACAGTTGTACCAAAAAGAATCAAATACCTAGGAATAAATCTAACAAAGGAAATGAAAGAGCTATACTCAGAAATCTGTAAGACATTGATGAAAGAAATTGAAGACAACATAAACAAATGGAAAGATATACCACGCTCATGGGTTGGAAGAATTAAGACTGTTAAAATGATCATATTTCCCAAGGCAATCTACAGATTCAGTGCAATCTCTACCAAAACATAAATAGCATTTTTTACAGAACTAGAACAAGTAATTCTAAAATTCATGTGGAAATACAAAAGACCCCAAGTAGCCAAAACAGTGTTGAGAAGGAAGAACAAAGCTAGAGTTATCACACTCCCTGATTTCAAGCTATCCTTTAAAACTACAATAATGAAACAGTATGGTACTGGCACAAAAATGGACACATAGATTAATGGAACAGAATAGAGAACCCAGAAATAAACCAAGCTGGTATGGTCAGTTACTCTACAACAAAGGAGAAAAGAGTATACAATGGGGAAAAGACAGCCCCTTCAATAAGTGGTATTGGGAAAACTGGACAGCTACATGCAAACGACTCAAACTGGACTACTTTCTCACACTATGTACAAAAATAAACTCAAAATGGATTAAAGACTTAAATGTAAGACCTGAAACCATAAAAATCCTAGAAGAAAACATAGGCAGTATGCTCTTTGACATTGGTCTTAGCAATTTTTTTTTTTTGGATATGTCTCCTCAGGCAAAGAGACAAAAGCAAAAATAAAAAAAATGGAACAACATCAAACTAAAAAGCCTTTGCACAGCAAAGGAAACTACCAGCAAAACAAAAAAGCAGACTACTGTATGGGAGAAGATATTTGCGAATGATATATCTGAAGGGGTTAACATCCAAAATTTCCAATGAACTCACACAACTCAACATCAGAAAAAAATGAACCACCCAATTAAAAAATGGGCAGAGGACCTGTATAGATGCTTTCCCAATGAAAACATACAGATGGCCAACAGACGTGTGAAAAGTTACTCAACAACACTAATCACCAGGGAAATGCAAACTAAACCCACAATGTGATACCACCTCATACCTGTCAGAATGGCTATAATCAAAAAGACAACAAATAACAAGTACTGAGGAGGATGTGGAAAAAAGGGAACCCTTGTGCACTGTTGGTGGGAATGTAATTTGGTGCAGTCACAATGGAAAACAGTATGGAGGCTCGTCAAGAAATTAAAAATAGAACTAACATATGATCTAGGAATTCCACTTCTGGATATATTTCTGAAGAAAACAGTAATACTAATTTGAAAAGATATATGCACCCCTGTGTTCTTTGGAGCATTATTTACAATAGCCAAGATACGAAAGCAATGTAAGTGTCCATTGATAGATGAATGGATGAAGAAAATGTGGTACCTATAACTCAATAGGATGTTAATCAGCCATAAAAAGAGTGACCTTTTGCCATTTGCTACAGCATGGATGGACCTAGCGGGCAATATGCTAAGTGAGATAAAACAGACAGAAAAAGACAAAGACCATATGATTTCACTTATATGTGGAATCTGAAATAACAAAACAAATGACCAAATATAACAAAAAAGAAATGGATCCATAGATAGAGAACAAATTGGTGGTTGCCAGATAGGAGGGGTGTTGGGGGAAGAGAGGAATAGGTGAAGGAGATTAAGACGTACAGACTTCCAGTTATAAAATAAATAAGTCACAAAGATGTAACATATAGCATAGAGAACATAGTCTATAATATTGTAATAACTTTGTATGGTGACAGGTGGCAAGTATATTTATCATGATGATCATTTTGTAATGCATAAAAGTATCAAATCACTATGTTGTACACCTGAAACTAACATACTGCAAGTCAATTATACTTCAATTAAAAAAAAAAGAAGTGGGAAGAAAGGAAAAAAATAAAGACACCAGTTCCATTGGATTAGGGCCCACACTAACAGCCTCATTTTAACTTAATCATCTCTTTAAAGGCCCTGTTTCCAGATACAGTCATATTCTTAGGTAACTGGAGGGTTAGGGCTTCAAGATCTGAATTTTGAGAGAACACAATCCAGCCTATAATAACAGTATCTATTTTTAGACCTTAATTTAATCTTCGTTTCCATTTTAATGCCATTTTCTTACTTAAGAAATAAATAAGAATAAATTTGTTTGATTTCCTTATTCTGCTTCATACTCGTATGATCAACTCTCCCCAAAGATAGCAGAGTAATCATGCAAAAATGAAAATTTGATTATCCTTTTTTTTTTTTTTTTTTTTTTTTTTTTTTTTTTTTTTTTGCGGTACGCGGGCCTCTCACTGCTGTGGCCTCTCCCGTTGCGGAGCACAGGCTCCGGATGTGCAGGCTCAGCGGCCATAGCTCACGGGCCCAGCCGCTCCGTGGCATATGAGGTCTTCCTGGACCGGGGCACAAACCCGTGTCCCCTGCATCGGCAGGCGGACTCTCAACCACTGCGCCACCAGGGAAGCCCCTGATTATCTTTTATTCTGCTTGAATCCTTCGTTGGTTCCCCCAGTAGCCTTCAGGGCAATGCCCACTACTTTATCAGATGCTCAAGGAAGGGCAGCTGTGTTCATTTCCAGTCTTCCCGCTTCCCAGGTAAACTCTCAGCCCCTCAGCTGCAGCAACAGCAAACTACTTGCAGTTCAGGGCCTTTGCAAATTTTCTTTGCCTGAAATCCCACCTCTGCTCTAATTGAGTCTTTTTACATAATTAATTAATACATCCCAAAAGGTACAGCTCCATATCATCGCCCTAGAAAAACATTAGGAGACCACTGTTCTCAATGTTGTCTAAATTTGCTGTGTCTGCTGTGTGCTCTCATGGCTTCATGGTCTGTTTCCACATCACTAACACAATACGGTAGAATTGTTTCTGCCTTGGACTGTGGGTACCTTGTGAGCAGGGACCGTGTCTTGATTTATTCTTGTATCTTTAGTGCCTAGTGAAATGGCTGTTCCCCTTAGGCACTTAGTACATATTTGGTACATAAGTGAATGAATGAATAAATGAAAGAAAAAAAGATTACCTAGAAGGAACATTTTTGCAAGTTTTTTCGATACTCTAATGCCGACATCATGAAAGTGATCAATTATAGTTTAAAACAAACCTTTAGTTTTTACTAAGCAAAAATAATGACTATAAAATGGTATACATAGTATGACTGTACATACATAAGAAATTAAAATCTATATAGCAAGAGACACTGAAAGTGAATACACCAATATTTTAAAGTGGCATTTTTGTTTAGAAGTGATGAGTCTATAGAATTTATTTACTTTTTTCTACTTCCGTGCGTTTCTCAAATGGCCTTAGTTCTATAAAATGTCCCATGATCCAACTCATGTTGACAAATTTACCACCTTTTTCTCAACATCCTTTAATTTTCTCTCCTTTACATTTCACTGTTTAGAAAATAAAAGTGCATCTGCAACAAATTATTCTACCACAAATCCACATTTTCATGGGAACCAAAATGAAACACATAAGAGGGGTTGGAGGGTAAATTTCTCCAACCCACTGTGAAATTTCCATTAAGCCCTTCTTCATAACTTCTCCAGGTCTTGGCCCTGAGGACAAATGAAGAGTGTAATCTTTGATCAGGGGTTACTTTAAACCAAAATTATCTAGTGTTAAAGAAAAACTCTTCCAAATGGTCACACCCTGCTGCTACAAAGGTGAGAGTCATCCCCACAACTCACATATTGTATAGCTGTAGGATGCAAGCAAAGGATTGGAAAAAAGATTAAACCTCATGCAAAACATTATTTCCATTAAAATTACATCATACAATTATTACATAAATGGTTTTATTTTTCTGTAACTCTAAGAAAACAAATGTTGCCCTTAAGGCAGCCTTGCAGAATAACTTTCACTTAGGAGAAATGCAAAAAGGAATAGACATTAGAGTTTTAGGGAAGGAATAAAATAATAATGGTATGGTTTCTGGGAGCCTTCCCTCTGATTTTCTTTCATGTGCTGATTATCTCTGTGGCTAGATAATAGAACTGTAGAGTTTCAGAGATGGAAGGAATCTTACAGATTATCTAGTATATATATATAGCCTCATTTACAGTTGAGGAAATTAAAGGCCAGAGACGCTGAGGAGCTTGGTAAATGTACTCATTCCCTTTTCTCCCAGAGACCTTGGAAATGAATTTCATGATAAGTGACGTCTCTGTTATTAATTTCAGTTATTCCACTTGTCTGCAAGCTCTGCAGTCAGAAAGACCTGGGTTACATACACCTTTCACTACACACCAATGTAACCTTGGGTAAATTATTTAGTCTTTGGAAACCTCCCCTTCCTCAATTATAAAGTATTAATTTTAAAGGACTTATCATGTAAAATTGTGTTAGGATTAAATGAGAAACTGGTGAGAAGACTATCCAGGTTCATAAATAATACTTGTGTTAGCTATTTTTATTATTGTCTTCATTTATTCCACGTGCAATTCCACTATTTGAGATAAGGCATTCTGAAAGGTCCAAATGTAAGAGTTTATGAAGATGGTCCCTTGAACGCTTTTACCTCAGACTATTTCGTTTGTGTCCAGCTTTAATATTCCTGTTTCTTGGGAATTTTAAAGGTTGACAAAGTAAGAAAAGGGCCCAAAACACCAACAATAGTTGAGACAGGGAGTGCTGGTTTGAGACAAGCTCTCTTCTTTTCTGTCCTTTTTGTGTATTTTCCCATTTATTCTTCAAAACGACTTCATCAGGTAGGCAGGTACTGTGATAATCCCCATTGTACAATGAGGAGACAGATGCAGAGGGATTAATTGAGACGTGTTAAAGTGGTGTTTTATTACCATCACCCACATCACTCCTCCAGCTCCTACAGTCACAGGTCAAGAGGATTTGCCACCTCCTGGTGGCTGGGTTCTGATCTTTGGCTCCTAGAGCTGACAATGGCTTGCCTGGTGGCAGGAGAGTTTCTCAGCCCTCTAGCTGTCAAATCTTACCTCTCACCATACACCCCAATGAGCAAGATTTTATAGAGCAAAAAGGTAGCCTTTGGTGAGGGGTTTGAATACCTAGTTATAAATAACATACAATCTATATAATGATATGTAAGTTATGCCACTGGAACATAGAACATGCTTGGCAATACTCTCTGATGTGTTTTCTTTCTAGCTTCTTCCCTTCTCTATCCCTTCCAAGTCATCTGGTGATGCTTCAGACCAAGTCCAATTGCTCCAGTGAAGGGAGGGTAAATATTCACTAGAACTGAGAGTTGTTACTCAGTTTTGAGTTTCAAATTACATTTTTAGAAACTCTTAGCAAGATAGCAAGTTTACAGGAAGAAAGCATTTTTTTTTTTTTTTTGCGTTATGCGGGTCTCTCACTGTTGTGGCCTCTCCCATTGCGGAGCACAGGCTCCGGACACGCAGGCTCAGCGGCCATGGCTCACGGGCCTAGCCGCTCCGCGGCATGTGGGATCTTCCTGGACCAGGGCATGAACCCGTGTCCCCTGCATCGGCAGGCGGACTCTCAACTACTGCGCCACCAGGGAAGCCCCGCATTTTTATTGAATGTATAAAGTTATATTTTATCAGAGTCAAAAGCAGAAATTAACTAAAGTAATTTATAGAGTAATAAAAAATGTGCTTAAAAACAAAGTTCTTGCCACACAATAAACAGAAAAGCCTTTCTGTGTGTGAAAAAGAGAGAGGAGAGGAGAAAAGAAGAAAACAGAGTGGAAAGGAAAGAGAAATAGAAGAAGTGAGTTTGAGGTAAAAAAGAGAGTGAGAGATAGAAGACAGGGAGAGGAGAGAAAAGCGAGACTCATGAGCTCCCTGCACCCTCCCACCCTCACCACACACCGCCTTCTGCCTGGTGTCAAAGTCCTGAGTGCAGGTCAAGTGTAGAAATACCCAGATTGTTTTCAGGGATCTAAGATAGGCAGACAGGTAGGATCTGAGACAAGTTCAAAATAAGTCTCTTAAAGAGATTATGAATATTCCCATAAATTTTCTCTATTCTTAATGTCAGCTCCTGTCCTATAACAGCTATAGTCAGTAAACTTTTTATGTATTCCTGTCTTTGCTTTGTGACTCCTATCTAGATTTAGTAACCGTGACCTGTATTTACCATCTCTTAACCTCAGCATTCAAATGATTCACCAATTTATGCATGCAATTGTATTGTACGCCTTATTTTCCAATCTCCAAAGAAGCATCATTTTGGAAATGTTATGCAGGTCTGGATATAAATGTTTCTCTATCCGAAGTGTAACTCATACTTATGAATTGAAAAAGTTTTGGGATCTTTATAGGGACATTTAAAAACGTGAGGTGTTTTGAAATATTCCCTACTGATGTACATCATCTCATTTGAAGTAACATATTCGATGGAAGCAAATTATCTACTGAAGAGCATTCTTCATCTTGTTTCCCATAATAACTTAACAGCCTTATCTCATTTCTCAGATTGCTTTTCCAATTATAGCCAACACTTGATCATTTGAGCACACAGTACTTTAGCTGAACCATTCGTGGTGCTTTTACCTTTTTACCTGCCCTGAGACCCTCCTCAGAAGTTGTAGTCGCTGAGGATGGAGTAGAGAGGAGAGATACTAAGGATGTGCCTTGTCTGTTACAAGATTTCATTGACCTCAGTCTCCTTTGAAGACTCTCTCTCTCAATGACCTCTAAAAGTTGGAGCTCCCCAGGCCTTGTCCTGGCTTTTCTTCTCTTTGCTCTCTTTCTAAACATCTACCCTCAGTTACCTCATTCATTTCCATGACACTAAATGCAATTATATGCTACTACTTAAAAACGGAATTTTTGATCTTTCCACCAGCAAAATGTGTTCTTCCATTTACCCATTCATTTAAGCTAGAAAGCTGACAGTCATTCTACACACTTTTTCATTCACCCTCCCCCCGCCACCTTGCCTGCTACCTGCCATATCCAATCACTAACTTCTGTTTCTTTGTTTCTATCACATGTATTTCAAACTCATCCGCCTCACCTCCACTGCCACCACCCTGATTCCAGTGCCATCATCTCTATTCAGGGGTTCACATTACGTGTCTGCTTCCATGCTTACCCCCTCCAATCTACTCTCCAAATAACAGCTAGAGGGATCTTTTTTTTTACATCTTTATTGGAGTATAATTGCTTTATAATGGTGTGTTACTTTCTGCTTTATAACAAAGTGAATCCGTTATACATATACATATGTTCCCATATCTCTTCCCTCTTGTGTCTCCCTCCCTCCCACCCTCCCTATCCCACCCCTCCAGGCGGTCACAAAGCCCCGAGCTGATCTCCCAGTGCTATGCGGCTGCTTCCCACTAGCTATCTACCTTACGTTTGGTAGTGTATATATGTCCATGCCCCTCTCTCGCTTTGTCACAGCTTACCCTTCCCCCTCCCCATATCCTCAAGTCCATTCTCTAGTAGGTCTGTGTCTTTATTCCTGTCTTACCCCTAGGTTCTTCATGACATTTTTTTCCCTTAAATTCCATATATAAGTGTTAGCATCCGGTATTTGTCTTTCTCTTTCTGACTTAACTCTGTATGACAGACTCTAGGTCTATCCACCTCATTACAAATAGCTCAATTTTGTTTCTTTTTATGGCTGAGTAATATTCCATTGTATATATGTGATGCATTTTCTTTATCCATTCATCCGATGATGGACACTTAGGTTGTTTCCATATCTGGGCTATTGTAAATAAAGCTACAATGAACATTGTGGTACATGACTCTTTTTGAATTATGGTTTTCTCAGGGTATATGCCCAGTAGTGGGATTGCAGGGTTGTATGGTAGTTCTATTTGTAGGTTCTTAAGGAACCTCCATACTGTTCTCCACAGAGGCTGTATCAATTTACATTCCCACCAACAGTGCAAGAGGGTTCCCTTTTCTCCACACCCTCTCCAGCATTTATTGTTTCTAGATTTTTTGATGATGGCCATTCTGACTGGTGTGAGATGATATCTCATTGTAGTTTTGATATGCATTTCTCTAATGATTAATGATGTTGAGCATTCTTTCATGTGCTTATGGCAGTCTGTATATCTTTTTTGGAGAAATGTCTATTTAGGTTTTCTGCCCATTTTTGGATTGGGTTGTTTGTTTTTTTGTTATTGAGCTGCAGGAGCTGCTTATAAATTTTGGAGATTAATCCTTTGTCAGTTGCTTCATATGCAAATATTTTCTCCCATTCTGAGGGTTGTCTTTTGGTCTTGATTATGGTTTCCTTTGCTGTGCAAAAGCTTTGAAGTTTCATTAGGTCCCATTTGTTTGTTTTTATTTCCATTTCCCTAGAAGGTGGGTCAAAAAGGATCTTGCTGTGATTTATGTCATAGAGTGTTCTGCCTATGCTTTTCTCTAAGAGTTTGATAATTTCTGGCCTTACATTTAGGTCTTTGATCCATTTTGAGCTTATTTTTGTGTATGGTGTTAGGGAGTGATGTAATCTCATACTTTTACATGTACCTGTCCAGTTTTTCCAGCACCACTTATTGAAGAGGCTGTCCTTTCTCCACTGTACATTCCTGCCTCCTTTATCAAAGATAAGGTGACCATATGTGCGTGGCTTTATCTCTGGGCTTTCTATCCTGTTCCATTGATCTATCTTTCTGTTTTTGTGCTAGTACCATACTGTCTTGATGGTTGTAGCTTGTAGTATAGTCTGAAGTCAGGGAGCCTGATTCCTCCAGCTCCATTTTTCGTTCTCAAGGTTGTTTTGGCTATTCGGGGTCTTTTGTGTTTCCATACAAATTGAGAAATTTTTTGTTCTAGTTCTGTGAAAAATGCCAGTGGTAGTTTGATAGGGATTGCATTGAATCTGTAGATTGCTTTGGGTAGTAGAGTCATTTTCACAATGTTGATTCTTCCCATCCAAGAACATGGTATATCTCTCCATCTCTTTGTATCATCTTTAATTTCTTTCATCAGTGTCTTATAATTTTCTGCATACAGGTCTTTTGTCTCCTTAGGTAGGTTTATTCCTAGATATTTTAATCTTTTTGTTGCAGTGGTAAATGGGAGTGTTTTCTTGATTTCACTTTCAGATTTTTCATTAGTGTATAGGAATGCCAGAGATTTCTGTGCATTAATTTTGTATCCTGCTACTTTACCAAATTCATTGATTAGCTCTAGTAGTTTTCTGGTAGCATCGTTAGGATTCTCTATGTATAGTATCATGTCATCTGCAAACAGTGACAGCTTTACTTCTTCTTTTCTGATTTGGATTCCTTTCATTTCTTTTTCTTCTCTGATTGCTGTGGCTAAAACTTCCAAAACTATGTTTAATAATAGTGTTGAGAGTGGGCAACCTTGTCTTTTTCCTGACCTTAGTGGAAGTGGTTTCAGTTATTTACTATTGAGGACGATGTTGGCTGTGGGTTTGTCATATATGGCCTTTATTATGTTGAGGAAAGTTCCCTCTATGCCTACTTTCTGCAGGGTTTTTATCATAAATGGGTGTTGAATTTTGTCGAAAGCTTTCTGTGCATCTATTGAAATGATCATATGGTTTTTCTCCTTCAATTTGTTAATATGGTTTATCACATTGATTGATTTGCATATATTGAAGAATCCTTGCATTCTTGGAATAAACCCCACTTGGTCATGGTGTATGATCCGTTTAATGTGCTGTTGGGTTCTGTTTGCTAGTATTTTGTTGAGGATTTTTGCATCTATGTTCATCAGTGATATTGGCCTGTAGTTTTCTTTCTTTGTAACATCCTTGTCTGGTTTTGGTATCAGGGTGATGGTGGCCTTGTAGAACGAGTTTGGGAGTGTTCCTCCCTATGCTGTATTTTGGAAGAGTTTGAGAAGGATAGGTGTTAGCTCTTCTCTAAATGTTTGATAGAATTCACCTGTGAAGCCATCTGGTCCTGGGCTTTTGTTTGTTGGAAGAGTTTTAATCACAGTTTCAATTTCAGTGCTTGTGATTGGTCTGTTCATATTTTCTATTTCTTCCTGATTCAGTCTTGGCAGGTTGTGCATTTCTAAGAATTTGTCCATTTCTTCCAGGTTGTCCATTTTATTGGCATAGAGTTGCTTGTAGTAATCTCTCATGATCCTTTGTATTTCTGCAGTGTCAGTTGTTACTTCTCCTTTTTCATTTCCAACTCTATTGATTTGAGTCTTCTCCCTTTTTTTCCTTCTGAGTCTGGCTAATGGTTTATCGATTTTGTTTATGTTCTCAAAGAACCAGCTTTTAGTTTTATTGATCTTTGCTATCATTTCCTTCATTTCTTTTTCATTTATTTCTGATCTGATCTTTATGATGTATTTCCTTCTGCTAACTCTGGGGTTTTTTTGCTCTTCTTTCTCTAATTGCTTTAGGTGCAAGTTTAGGTTGTTTATTCGAGATGTTTCCTGTTTCTTAAGGTAGGATTGTGTTGCTATAAACTTCCCTTTTAGAACTGCTTTTGCTGCTTCCCATAGGTTTTGGGTCATTGTGTCTCCATTATCATTTGTTTTTAGGTATTTTTTGATTTCCTCTTTGATTTCTTCACTCATCACCTGGTTATTAAGTAGTGTATTGTTTAGCCTCCATGTGTTTGTATTTTTTACAGATCTTTTCCTGTAATTGATATCTAGTCTCATAGAGTTGTGGTCGGAAAAGACACTTGATACAATTTCAGTTTTCTTAAATTTACCAAGGCTTGATTTGTGGCCCAAGATATGATCTATCCTGGAGAATCTTCCATGAGCACTTGAGAAAAATGTGTATTCTGTTGTTTTTGGATGGAATGTCCTATAAATATCAATTAAGTCCATCTTGTTAGATGATTTGTCCATTGTTGAAAGTGGGGTTTTAAATTCTCCTGTGTTACTGTCAATTTCCCCTTTTATGGCTGTTAGTATTTGCCTTATGTATTGAGGTGCTCCTATGTTGGGTGCATAAATATTTACAATTGTTACATCTTCTTCTTGGATCGATCCCTTGATCATTATGTGGTGTCCTTTGTCTCTTCTAATAGTCTTTATTTAAAAGTCTATTTTGTCTGATATGAGAATTGTTACTCCAGCTTTCTTTTGGTTTCCATTTGCATGAAATATCTTTTCCCATCCCCTTACTTTCAGCCTGTTTGTGTCTCTAGGTTTGAAGTGGGTCTCTTGTAGACGGCAAATATATGGGTCTTGTTTTTGTATCCATTCAGCCAATCTGTGTCTTTTGGTGGGAGCATTTAGTCCATTTACATTTAAGGTAATTATCGATATGTATGTTACTATTCCCATTTTCTAAATTGTTTTGGGTTCCTTATTGTAGATCTTTTCCTTCTCTTGTGTTTCTTGCCTAGAGAAGTTCCTTTAGCAGTTGTTGTAAAGCTGGTTTGGTGGTGCTGAACTCTCTCAGCTTTTCTTGTCTGTAAAGGTTTTAATTTCTCCATCAAATCTGAATGAGATCCTTGCTGGGTAGAGTAATCTTGGTTGCAGGTTTTTCTCCTTCATCACTTTAAATATGTCCTGCCAGTCCCTTCTGGCTTGAAGAGTTTCTGATGAAAGATCAGCTGTTAACCTTATGGGGATTCCCTTGTGGTTATTTGTTGTTTTTCCCTTGCTGCTTTTAATATGTTTTCTTTGTATTTAAGTTTTGACAGTTTGATTAATATGTGTCTTGGCGTGTTTCTCCTTGGATTTATCCTGTATGGGACTCTCTGTGCTTCCTGGACTTGATTAACTATTTCCTTGCCCACATTAGGGAAGTTTTCAACCATAATCTCTTCAAATATTTTCTCAGTCCCTTTCTTTTTTCTTTTCTTCTTCTGGAACCCCTATAATTCGAATGTTGGTGTGTTTAATGTTGTCCCAGAGGTCTCTGAGACTGTCCTCAGTTCTTTTCATTCTTTTTTCTTTATTCTGCTCTGCAGTAGTTATTTCCACTATTTTATCTACCAGGTCACTTATCCGTTCTTCTGCCTCAGTTATTCTGCTATTGATCTCATCTAGAGTATTTTTAATTTCATTTATTGTGTTGTTCATCATTGTTTGTTTCATGTTTAGTTCTTCTAGGTCCTTGTGAAATGTTTCTTGCATTTTGTCTACTGTATTTCCAAGATTTTGGATCATCTTTACTATCATTATTCTGAATTGTTTTTCAGGTAGACTGCCTATTTCCTCTTCATTTGTTCGGTCTGGTGGGTTTTTATCTTGCTCCTTCATCTGCTTTGTGTTTTTCTGTGTTCTCATTTTGCTTATCTTACTGTGTTTTGGGTCTCGTTTTTGCAGGCTGCCGGTTCGTAGTTCCCATTGTCTTTGGTGTCTGTCCCCAGTGGCTAAGGTTGGTTCAATGGGTTGTGTAGGCTTGCTGGTGGAGGGGAATAGTGCCTGTGTTCTGGTGGATGAGGCTGGATCTTGTCTTTCTGGTGGGCAGGTCTACATCTGGTGGTGTGTTTTGGGGTGTCTGTGGCCTTATTATGATTTTAGGCAGCCTCTCTGCTAATGGATGGGGCTGTGTTCCTGTCTTGCTAGTTGTTTGGCATAGGTGTCCAGCACTGTAGCTTGCTGGTCGTTGAGTGAAGCTGGGTGTTGGTGTTGAGATGGAGATCTCTGGGAGATTTTCGCTGTTTGATTTTACGTGGAGCTGGGAGGTCTCTTTTGCACCAGTGTCGTTAAGTTGGCTCTCCCACCTCAGAGGCACAGCACTGACTCCTGGCTGCAGCACCAAGAGCCTTTCATCCACATGACTCAGAATAAAAGGGAGAAAAACTAGAAAGAAAGAATTAGTATAAGAAAGAAAGAAAGAAAGAAAGGAAGAAAGGAGGGAGGGAGGAAGGGAGGAAGAAAGGAGGGAAGGAAGGAAAGAAAGAAGATAAAGTACAATAAAATAAAGTAAGATAAAATATAAAGTTATTAAAATAAAAAATTAATTATTAAGGAAAAAAAGAAAAAATTAAAAAAACAAAACCGGACAATAGAACCCAAGGACAAATGGTGGAAGCAAAGCTATACAGACAGAATCTCCCACAGAAGCATACACATACACACTCAGAAAAAGAGGAAAAGGGGAAAAAATCATAAATCTTGCTCTCAAAGTCCACTTCCTTAATTTGGGATGATTCGTTGTCTATTCAGGTATTCCACAGATGTAGGTACATCAAGTTGATTGTGGAGATTTAATCCGCTGCTCCTGAGGCTGCTGGGAGAGATTTCCCTTTCTCTTCTTTGTTCTCACAGCTCCTGGGGCTCAGCTTTGGATTTGGCCCCACCTCTGTGTGTAGGTCGCCGAAGGGCGTCTGTTCTTCGCTCAGACAGGACGGACGGGGTTAAAGGAGCCGCTGATTCGGGGGCTCTGGCTCACTCAGGCCGGGGGGAGGGAGGGGCACGGATGTGGGGTGAGCCTGCGGCGGCAGAGGCCGGCGTGACGTTGCACGAGGCTGAGGCGCGCCGTGCGTTCTCCCGGGGAAGTTGTCCCTGGATCCTGGGACCCTGGCAGTGGCGGGCTGCACAGGCTCCCCGGAAGGGGCGTGTGGATAGTGACCTGTGCTCACACACAGGCTTCTTTGTGGCGGCAGCAGCAGCTTTAGCGTCTCATGCCCGTCTCTGTGGTTCGCGCCCATCTCTGGAGCTCCTTTAAGCGGCGCCCTTAATCCCCTCTCCTCGCGCACCAGGAAACAGAGAGGGAAGAAAAAGTCTCTTGCCTTTCGGCAGGTCCAGACTTTTCCCCGGACTCCCTCCTGGCTAGCCGTGGCACACAAACCCCTGCAGGCTGCATTCACGCTGCCAACCCCAGTCCTCTCCCTGCGCTCCGACTGAAGCCCGAGCCTCAACTCCCAGCCCCGCTGCCCGTGTGGGTGAGCAGACAAACCTCTCGGGCTGGTGAGTGCCGGTCGGCCCTGATGCTCTGTGCGGGAATCTCCCCGCTTTGCCCACCACACCCTTGTTGCTGTGCTCTTCTCCGCGGCACCGAAGCTTTTCCCCTCCGCCACCCACAGTCTCCGCCCCCGAAGAGGCTTCCTTGTGTATGGAAACCTTTCCTCCTTCACAGCTCCCTCCCACTGGTGCAGGTCCTGTCCCTATCCTTTTGTCTTGTTTATTCTTTTTTTTTTTTTGCCTTACCCAGGTACGTGGGGGGTTTCTTGCCTTTTGGGAGGTCCGAGGCCTTCTGCCAGCGTTCAGTAGGTGTTCTGTAGGAGTTGTTCCATGTGTTGATGTATTTCTGGTGTATCTGTGGGGAGGAAGGTGATCTCCGCGTCTTACTCTTCCGCCATCTTCCCGGAAGCCAATCCAGAGGGATCTTTCAAAAACAGAAGCCTGACTGTACTGCCTCCCTGCCGGCTTCCTATCATCTTTTGCATCTTATTCAGCTCCTTCTCAGTCTCAGACCCTTTGCAGAATGGCTCCTCAGTCTGAACCCCACCCCACGTCCTTCAGCTGCGTCTGCTTCTGGAGCCTAGTGTCGAGCTCTGTGCCACTTCATTAGTTCAGCAAGTGTTTATTGAGCACTTGAGCACCTACACCAGGTACTCGGTTAGGCAATAAGGATTCAGCAATGACAGTTGTATCCAACTCTGCCTCAGGGACAGCAGAGTTGTGGTTGCAACAAATATGTTCCAAATACGATATGAGAAATGCAAACCCAATGGTAAACATGGATTGTTAGGAAGGCAGATGGAGATGGATGGATATCTAATCTGAACTTGATCTGATATTGGGGCTTGGGAAGTGGGTGATATTTTCTAGCAAAGTACTTAAAAGCTGAGACTTGATGGACTCAGAGCCAGGGCAGGTGGGAGTGTTCTTGGCAGTGGGGGAGAATTTGCTGGGTTTAGAGGAGCTTTAATATTTTAGTTTCTCAGAGAATCATTTTTTTTAAAAAAGAGAAATCACCTAATACATTTGTACTTCTGTTAAAATTAAAGTGAGAACACCAGTTTTAGGTCCTTTGAATATGTTAATTCTGCTATCTTAAGGATTTTCTTTCCCTAAAAATTTATTTCTAGCTAATTATTCTCATGGAGGAACTTAATCTGTCAGACTGTCGTGCTAATGTTCCTCACAATAGGGCTGCTTCAGTGAATAGAAACTGAGTTAATGGGAAAAATTAAATACTCAGAGGAGTTGATTACTTGGGGATTTTCTTCCAAGGTGATAAATATTATCTGTATTATCAAAAAAAATTATGTTTAAGCCTGGTGCTTGGGTTGAAAGGAGGGAAAAGGGCCATAAACTTTCTTTTTTTATTGAAGTATAGTTGATTTACAATATTGTGTTGGTTTCTGGTGTACAGCAAACAGATTCAGTTTTATATATTATATATATGTACATGTATACATGTACATATATATTCTTTTACATATTCTTTTCCATTATGGTTTATTACAGGATATTCAATATAGTTCCCTGTGCTATACAATAGGACCTTGTTGTTTATCTATTTTATATATAGTAGTTTGTATCTGCTAATTCCAGACTCCTAATTTATCCCCCCCTCACTTCCCCTTTTGTAACCATAAATTTATTTTCTATGTCTGTGAGTTTGCTTCTGTTACCACAAACTTTCTGATGGGATATCGCCTAAACCACAGCCCTTAGTGCCCCCAAAATGTAAATTGCTGGGATGTATTTGATCTTTTCAAGTTTCAGGAGCAGACAGTAATGTGAGCTAGGGTCAACATGAAAGGAAGGGCCATCTTATGAGATTCTATCCTGTTAATAGCGAATCAAACTGTCATTCTCAGTTGTGTGTTTTCTGCTACATCTTTTTGGATAGAAGCTTCAGGAAGAATATAATTTCTCAAGTTAGCCTGATACAGCTTAGGTTTAAACTAAGTGCCAGCAAAATAAAATCTCCCAACAATAAAAAAATATATAAATAGAATAGCAGAGAATTTTAAAGATTGTGTTACATATGTTAAAGGATGTGATGTAGGTTGTAAGTGGGTTTATGATTTATATGCTAAATCTCATTACTTGGGTGATTCTGGCAGTTGCTTGAAAAGTAAGTTATTTTTTCAGGTTGTACAGTAATTACTTATTTTGTGTACCTTCTTCCCACTAACTCTTTGGTGGCGTGCCACACGTGTTATTTGCCTTCATGTGCTCAGGACCTAGAACAGTGCTTGGAATAAAGCAAGTTGTTGATGAATGAAACTCCTATGTTCAGGATGTCTTGCTGTGTAAGGAGATGTGCACACACTTAGCACAGAATGATTATTATCTTACTGTTCAACCCAGAAAGAAAATGATGGTGGTTTTAAGAAGCTTATTGCATCTTGGATGTATTATCATGTTGCTCTTTAAAAAAATCCTTGCAGTTTACAAGATTTAAAAAATCTTGTAAATACTGCAAGTACAGTACCAGGATTTTATAATTTCAAATATCACTTTGTTCCATCTGTAAAGACTTTCTAAATGTTTATTTTTTTTTGAAGCTTAATAAATTGTAGAACTATCTGATGGGATCTATAAGCCCATAAACTGTATTTCTTTTTTTTCTTTTAACATCTTTATTGGAGTATAATTGCTTACAATGGTGTGTTAGTTTCTGCTTTATATTTATAACAAAGTGAATCAGCTATACATATACATATATATCCATATCTCCTCCCTCTTGCGTCTCCCTCCCACCCTCCCTATCCCACCCCTCTAGGTGGTCACAAAGCACTGAGCTGATCTCCCTGTGCTATGCGGCTGCTTCTCACTAGCTATCTAATTTACATTTGTTAGTATATATCAAATGGGTACATACTACAAAATACCATCAAATCACTGATGATGATTGTGATAGAGATTTGTTGGAAACTAAGTGAAGAAAGGGTTAAGGTATATTATTAGCACAATATTTATGAACTTCTGCAGACTTCTAGGTACTATTCTAAGAATTTAAGATTCATGAGTAAACAAAATTTATTTTAAAAATTCACTGATATATTGAAGTTTATAGACTATGAGGAAGGTGGGGTAGGGAGGCAGACGATAAAAATAACAAACACGTAAATTGTATACTATGTTCAAAGGCCATACGTATGTGCTTTGGGTGTAGAGAAGGGAAGGGACAGAGTGGGCTGTAAGTTTAAATAAGATAGACTTCACAGACCTCAATGAGAACATGCCATTTGAATCAAGACTAATGGAGGCGAGGGAGTTAGCCTTGAGACCATCTGGAAAAATTCCTCTAGGCAGAGGAAACAGCCATGCAGAAGCCTTAAAGCATAAGTGCCTGGCATATCTGAACTACAGCTAGGTCAGTGTGGTAAATACTTGAAGTGATTTTTTTTTAACCAAGTGTGTGCAATATGTTTTAAGGTGTTTTTAAATAATAGGAAGTAAGTGTTATCTTGAAAGGTCCACAGAAATGGTCAGTCATTGATCCAAGATGACGTTTACCTAGTATCCAAGTTTGAACTCAGATCAAAATCTAATTACCATTATAAGCAACACAAATTGAAGAGTAACATTTCCTTGCTACACAGGATAGAAATCTTCTTATTGCCACAGAGATGAACTCCCGACTATCAAATACACACCAACTACATCTCTACCAGTGTGAGAGAAAAAGGAAAGGGAAGATTAGCTTGTCTAAGTATTCATATAAATGCAGTCAGTAACTCTAGCCGTATTGTAAAAGAATGTTAACATCTCTACAGTGGAACAAAAACATTAACAAATATTCTTCTTCCCAGAAAATAGCTAATGTCTTCCTTGAAAAACGATATACATAGGCTCCAAATTGTTCTTCAGGTGGGTATGAATGATCCACCATTATTTATACTTGCTCACAACACTCCATTTTTGAGCTGGAATTGTGAGCATAAAAATAATTAACATTTTCCACCACCTGCAGAACATCGTCTGTACTTTTAGTTCATTTCCTCGGTGCTTCCTGCAGGGGTTCCGTCTGCTTTATATACCTTATTTCTCTACACGTGATTAAAGCTGCTTATGCCACCTGAGCTGCATACATAGCAGGCATTATGGCGTGGCTTAAACCATCGAAGCCCACCACGGTGAAATGACCTCTATGATATTAGGGTCTAGGTTACAGAGATGCTTGTAATGCTCACACAAAATGTATTTGGGGGGAGAAAAACATGACACCAAAAATTTCTAATAAGTTAAATTGTGTCAGTAGGATCATAACTATTGAGAAAACCTTCTAAACAAAATAATGGTCTATAAAATTAATGGTCTTTAAACTTAACTGCCTGGAAGACTGATGAAATTTTCAAATAGATCCTCTGACAAATGACTAAAAAATGAAACAGAAACAAAAAACCATCATAGCCTACCATCATTATAACCTAACATAGTTTGTAGAATTATTTAATACTTTGGGTAAGCAACTATATAAGAAATTGTTCTGTGACTTATGCAGTAAAGCACACATAGCTCATGTAAAATGACCAGTATTTCCTAGACTATTACTGTTGCAAATCTGGAATTCATATAAAGTTTAACTGAAATAAGGTACCTGTTAATTGTTTCAATATGAAGTATTTCTAGTTTGTATACAACACCTAGATTAAGAAATATAACATCAAATATCAAATTAAAGCCTAGGTATATCCCTAATCATATTCCCCTTGACTTGTTCCAGATTTTGAGAGGCAAAGCTTTCAGCTGTTCCCTGTTGAGTATGATGTTAGCTGTGGGCTTGTCCTATATGCCTTTGGAGAAATATTTTTTAAAATATAAATTAATCGTCCATCTCCACAGCATTTCAACACCTACACCGTGATGATCTACTAGAACTTTCAACCCATATGCAATTGTTATGACTGCAATCTTATACTTCACCATTCCAGACCCTTCAATTTCCAGTTGATCCAGATCCCATTTACTGAACGTTTTGTCTCCAAGGTATTTGGTCTAAGCTATAAGAAGAATGAAACTGCTTTTATCACCATCTTCATATGGCTCATCCCTATTTAACCTTCATCATTCACTGAAAATGCCATGTCCTCTTGGGTCACTTATGGCTGTCTAAAGCTGGGTTATACAGACTTTCCATGTGAACTCACAAGACCCTGTGCATATATCTGTTTTAGCACCTGTTCGCAATTTGCAATTTCAAGCTTAATGTTTTCTCCCCTCCATTGGACTACAGGCTTGTTGAGGACAGGAACTCAAGTCTTTTTCATCCTTGTACTTCCAGAACCTAACATCGTGCTGAAACAGATAAAAAACTCAGTAATGGTTTATGAATGTATTCATGATTTTATGACATTTTTCTTGATGTAATAACTTGTATATTGTAATTTAAAATAATATTTAAAAAGTCTAAAATAGTGTCTATATTCCCCTGCCCCCTGAAAATTAGTGGGGTGCTGTGGGGAAGACAATAAATATTTTGACATGTCACCAGGCATATCACCACTGGGTCAAAGACATGTGTAGTGAAAAGAGCACTAAATCCAGAATTAGGGGACAAAGTTTCCATTATTTTGCCACTAACTTTTCGTATTCATTTGGTCAAGCCACTTATCACTTCTGACACTTTTTTTTTTAATTGAAGTATAGTTGATTTACAATATTGTGTTAGTTTCAGGTGTACAGCAAAGTGATTCATATATATATATTCTTTTTCAGATTCTCTTCCATTATTGGTTATTATAAGATATTGAATATAGTTCCCTGTGCTATACAGTAAATCCTTGTTGTATATTTTATATGTAGTAGTGCATCTGTTAATCCCATGCTCCTAATTTATCCCTTCCCCCACCCTTTCCCCTTTGAGAAAGTTTGTTTTCTGTGTCTGTGAGACTGTTTCTGTTTGTAAATTAGTTCATTTGTATTTTTTTTAGATTCCACATATAAGTGATATCATGTGATACTTGTCTTTCTCTGACTCACTTCACTTAGTATGATAATCTCTAGGTCCATCCATATTGTTGCAAATGACAATATTTCATTCTTTTTATGGCTAATATTCCATTTTATATATATATCATTTTATAATATATATATAAAATCTTCTTTAGCCATTCATTGATGCACACTTAGGTTGTTTTCATGTCTTGGCTATGGTAAGTAG